>NC_057801.1:236857147-237133292 GCF_018294505.1 Triticum aestivum
TGCAAGAAAGATCAATCTAGTAGGCTAAACCAAACTGATAATTCGAAGAGACATGCAAAGATAACTCAATCATACATAAAAGAATTCAGAGGAGATTCAAACTTTTCTCATAGATAAACTTGATCATAAACCCACAATTCATCGGATCTCGACAAACACACCGCAAAAAGAGTTACATCGAATAGATCTCCAAGAAGATCGAGGAGAACATGGTATTGAGATCCAAAAAGAGAGAAGAAGCCATCTAGCTAATAACTATGGACCCAAAGGTCTGTGGTAAACTACTCACAACTCATCGGAGGGGCTATCGTGTTGATTTAGAAGCCCTCCGTGGTTGATTCCCCCTCCGGTGGAGCGCCAACGAAGGCTCCAAGATGGGATCTCGCGGATACAGAAGGTTACGGCGGTGGAAATTGTTTTTCGTTGGATCCCTGGATGTTTTCGGGGTACGTGGGTATATATAGGAGGAAGAAGTCAGTCGGTGGCCGCCCGAGGGGCCCACGAGATAGGGGGCGTGCCCTGTAGGGGTGGGCGCGCCCTCCACGCTCATCGCCGCCTCGGCTGCTTCTTGACTTGCACTCCAAGTCCTCTAGATCACGTTTGTCCCAAAAATCACGCTCCCGAAGGTTTCATTCCGTTTGGACTCCATTTGATATTCCTTTTCTTCGAAATACTGAAATAGACAAAAAAACAGCAATACGGGCTGGGCCTCTGGTTAGTAGGTTAGTCCCAAAAATGATATATATGTGTAAAGTAAAGCCCATAAACATCCAAAACGGGTAATATAATAGCATGGAACAATCAAAAATTATAGATACGTTGGAGACTTTTCAAGCATCCCCAAGCTTTATTCCTGCTCGTCCTCGAGTAGGTAAATGATAAAAACAGAATTTTTGATGTGGAATGCTACCTAGCATAATTCTCAATGTAATTTTCTTTATTGTGGCATGAATGTTCAGACCCAAATGATTCAAAATAAAAGTTCATATTGACATAAGAAATAGTAATACTTCAGGCATACTAATCAAAGCAATCATGTCTTCTCAAAATAACATGGCTAAAGAAAGTTCATCCCTACAAAATCATATAGTTAGGCTATGCTTCATTTTCGTCACACAAAAAAGCTCCCAAATTCTACACCCCTGATGACAAGCCAAGCAATTATTTCGTCCTTAAATAATCTCAAACTTTTTCAATTTTCACGCAGTACATGAGCGTGAGCCATGTATATAGCACCATGGGTGGAATAGAATATGATGATGGGGATTGTGTGGAGAAGACAAAAAAGAGAAAGTCTCACATTGACGAGGATAATCAACGGGCTATGGAGATGCCCATCAATTGATGTCAACATGAGGAGTAGGCATTGCCATGCAACGGATGCGCTAGAGCTATAAATGTATGAAAGCTCAACAAAAGAAAACTAAGTGGGTGCGCATCCAACTTGCTTGCTCACAAAGACCTAGGGCATTTTGAGGAAGCCCATCGTAGGAATATACAAGCCAAGTTCTATAATGAAAAATTCCCACTGGTATATGAAAGTGACAACAAATGAGACTCGCTATATGATGAACATGGTGCTACTTTGAAGCACAAGTGTGGAAAAAGAGATAGTAACATTGCCCCCTTTTTATTTTGGGACAATTGCATTTTTACCCCTAGTTGGTTCCTACCCACGGGTTTTGCCCTTACTTTTCGAGCTTGCTCAGTTTTGCCCTTACTTTTTCCGTCGAGGTCCCTCGAATGCCCTTTAACCGTTAGACCAAAACATTGAAAATTCATAACTAATTCATATTAACTTAGAAAAATGCAAATAAGATATCAAAATGTTCAGATAAACATTACCTTTATGTGCATATCATCTGCATTGAGGACAAAAGCACCCTTTAAACTACTTGAGGTAATTAATGTTATTAAGATTATTAAAATAAAAAGGTATAAACAATATTTTTTTTTCATGAATAAAAATTACATGCAAATGTAGGTGATGTTTTCTGAACATCAAGATATCTTATTTGCATTTTCTGAGTTCGTATTATCTTGTTATGAATGTTCTAATGACATTGACAATTATTTGGAAACTTCATAACAAATTGATACGAACTCAGAAAAATGGAAATAAGATATCACGATGTTCAAGAAACATCACCTACATTTGCATGTAATTTTTATTCATGAAAAAAATATTGTTTATACCTTTTTATTTTTAATAATGTTAATAACATTAATTACCTTAGGTAGTTTAAAGGGTGCTTTTGTCCTGAATACAAATGATATGCACATACAGGTAATGTCTATTTGAACATTTTGATATCTTATTTGCATTTTTCTGAGTTCATATGAATTAGTTATGAATTTTCAAAGTTTTGGTCAAACTGTCAAAGGGCATTCGAGGGACCTTGACCGAAAAAGTAAGGGCAAAACCGAGCAAGCTCGAAAAGTAAGGGCAAAACCCGTGGGTAGGAACCAACTAGGGGCAAAAATGCAATTGTCCCTTTTATTTTCCCTTTTTTGGGTCTTTCTTTTTTTTCTTTTGGCCTTTCTTCTTTTTTCTTTTCCTTTTTTTTCTTTGGCCTTTCTTTTTTCTTTTTGACCTTTCTTTTTCTTTCTTTTTTAGGGGACAATGCTCTAATAATTATGATCATCACACTTCTATTGGTTTAGAACTTATGAATTACAACTCGAAACTAGAACAAGATATGACTATATATGAATGCCTCCAGTGGTGTACCGGGATGGTGCAATGAATCAAGAGTGACATGTATGAAAAATTATGCATGGTGGCTTTGCCACAAATACGATGTCAACTACATGATCATGCAATGGCAATATGACAATAGTAATGCATGTCATGATGATAAATGGAACGGTGGAAAGTTGCATGGCAATATATCTCGGAATGGATATGGAAATGCCATAATAGGTAGGTATGGTGGCTGTTTTAAGGAAGATATAAGGAGGTTTATGTGTGATAGAGCGTATCATATCACGGGGTTTGGATGCACTGGCGAAGTTTGCACCAACTCTCAAGGTGAGAAAGGGCAATGCACGGTACCGAAGAGGCTAGCAATGATGGAAAGGTAAAAGTGCGTATAATCCATGGACTCAACATTAGTCGAAAGAACTCATATACTTATTGCAAAAATTTAGAAGTTATCAAAAACCAAGCACTACGCGCATGCTCCTATAGGGATAGATTGGAGGAAAAGACCATCGCTCATCCCCGACCGCCACTCATAAGGATGCACAATTCAAGGACACCTCATGTTTCAAATTTGTTACACAACTTTAACCATACATGCATGCTACGGGACTTGCTAACTTCAACGCAAGCATTCTTTAAATTCATAATCACCCAACTAGCATGACTTTAATATCACTACCTCCATATCTCAAAACAATTATCAAGTATCAAATTGATCATAGCATCCAATTCACTTCCTATGATAGTTTTTATTATACCCAACTTGGATGCCTACCATTTTAGGACCAATTTTATAACCATAGAAAATACCATGTTGTTCTAAGAGACTCTCAAAATAATATAAGTGAAGCATGAGAGACTAGCAATTTCTACAAAATTAAGCCACCGCCGTGCTCTAAAATATATAAGTGAAGCACTAGAGCGAAAACTATCTAGCTCAAAAGATATAAGTGAAGCACATAGAGTATTCTAATAAATTTCAATCAAGTGGGCTTCTCCCAAAAGGTGTGTACAGAAAGGATGATTGTGGAGAACTAAAAAGCAAATACTAATATCATACATGACGCTCCAAGCAAAACACATATCATGTGGCGAATAAAAATATAGCTCCAAGTAAAGTTACCAATGAACGAAGACGAAAGAGGGGATGCCTTCCGGGGGCATCCCCAAGCTTAGTCTTTTGGCTATTCTTGAATATCTTGGGGTGCCTTGGTCATCCCCAAGCTTAGGATTTTTCCACTCCTTATTCCATAGTCCATCAAATCTTTACCCAAAACTTGAGAACTTCACAACACAAAACTCAACAGGAAATCTCATAAGCTCCGTTAGTGAAAGAAAGCAAAACCACCACATAAGGTACTATAATGAACTCATTCTTTATTTATATTTGTGTTAAACCTACTGTATTTCAAGTTCTCTATGGTTCATACCACTTAATACTAGCCATAGGTGCATCAAAATAAGCAAACAACACACGAAAAACAGAATCTGTCAAAAATAGAACAGTCTGTAGCAATCTGTAACTAACGCAAACTTTTGGAACTCTAAAAATCCTACCAAAATAGGAAGTCCTGGAAAATTTGTCTATTGATCTACAGCAAGAAGAATCAACGCAACAGCATGTTTCTGTGATTTAACAAACTAATTTCATGCGCACAAAGTTTCTGTTTTTCAGCAGAATCAAATTAACTATCACCATAGGTTATCCTATAGGTTCTACTTGGCACAAACACTAATTAAAACATAAAAACACATCTAAACAGCAGGTAGATGCAAAATTTATTACTAAATAGAAATAAAAACAAAAAACACAAATAAAAATGGGTTGCCTCCCAACTAGCGCTATCGTTTAACGCCCCTAGCTAGGCATAAAAGCGAAGATAGATCTAAGTAGTGCCATCTTTGGCACTCAATTTATAAGTAGCTCGCATGATAGATTCATAAGGTAATTTAATTTTCTTTCTTGGAAAGTGCTCCATGCCCTTCCTTAATGGAAATTGGAATCTAATATTCCCTTCCTTCATATCAATAATCGCGCCAATCGTTCTAAGGAAAGGTCTACCAAGAATAATAGGGCAAGAAAGATTGCAATCTATATCAAGAATGATAAAATATACGGGCACCAAATTTCTATTTGCAACAATGAGAACATCATTGATCCTTCCCATTGCCTTTTAATGGTGGAATCCGTAAGGTGCAAATTTAAAGAGCAATCATCAAGATCATGGAAACCTAGAATATCACATAAAGTTTTTGGAATCGTGGAAACACTAGCACCCAAGTCACACAAAGCATAAAACTCATGATCTTTAATTTTAATCTTTATAGTAGGTTCCTACTGATCATTAAGTTTTCTAGGTATAGAAACTTCCAAATTAAGGTTTTCATCATAAGATTGCATCAAGGCATCAACGATATGGTTGGTAAAAGCTTTATTTGAGTGTAAGCATGAGGAGAATTAATAACGGATTGCAACAAGGAAATACAACCTTCTAAAGAACAATTATCAGAATTAAATTCCTTAAAATCCGAGATAGTGGGTTCAATGCTATTTGTAGTCATGACCTCTCCAATCCCACTTTTACCAAATTTAGCATCAAGATCTAAAAAATCCGAATTATTGGGACGCCTTTTAACTAAAGTTGACTCATCTCCAGTCCCATCATTATTAAGATTCATATTGCAAAACAAAGATCTAATAGGGGACACATCAATAACTGTAAGATCTTCATCGTTACTTTCATGGAAACTAGAAGAACACGCCTTTACAAAGCAATCTTTCTTAGCACGCAATCTAGCAGTTCCTTCCTTGCACTCATCAATGGAAATTATCATGGCTTTGAGAGACTCATTGATACCATGCTTAGGAGGAGTATATCTAAGTTTAAGGGAACCAACATCAAGCGAAATTCTATCAACGTTCCTAGCCAAATCATCAACTTTGAGCAATTTTTCTTCAAGCAAGGCATTAAAATTCTTTTGAGAGATCATAAATTCTTTCACACTATTCTCAAAATCATAGGGCATCTTATTAAAATTACCATAAGAATTATTGTAGGAATTTCCATAATTATTAGAGGAATTACTAGGGAACAGTCTAGGATTAAAGTTTCCTCTATAAGCATTGTTTCCAAAACTATTCCTACCAACAAAATTCACATCCATAGATTCATTATTATTCTCAATCAAAGTAGACAAAGGCATATCATTGGGATCAAGAGGAGCACTCTTAGTAGCAAATAATTTCATAAGTTCATCCATTTTCCACTCAAAACATTAATTTCTTCTATAGCATGCACTTTTTTACTAGTAGATCTTTTGGTGTGCCATTGAGAATAATTAGCCATAATATTATCAAGAAGTTTTGTAGCATCTCCTAAAGTGATTTCCATAAAGGTGCCTCCCGCGGTCGAATCTAAAAGATTTATAGAAGCAAAGTTCAAACCGGCATAATTTTTTTATGATCATCCATAAATTCAAACCATGAGTAGGGCAATTGTGAATCATCAATTTCATTCTTTTCCAAGATTGGGCAACATGCTCATGATCTAGTTGTTTAAAATTCATAATATCGTTCCTAAGAGTGATGATCTTAGCGGGAGGAAAATATTTAGAGATAAAAGCATCTTTGCACTTATTCCAAGAATCAATACTAGTTTTAGGCAAAGACAAAAACCAAACTTTAGCACGATCTCTAAGTGAAAATGGAAATAACTTCAATTTAACAATATCATTATCCGTATCTTTCTTCTTTTGCATATCACACAAATCAACTAAGTTGTTTAGATGGGTAGCGACATCTTCACTAGGAAGGCCGGCGAATTGATCTTTCATAACAAGATTCAGCAAAGCAATATTGATTTTACAAGACTCAACATCATTAAGAGGAGCAATCGGAGTACTAAGGAAATCATTATTATTGGTATTGGAGAAATCACACAATTTGGTATTATCTTGTGCCATGCCAACAAGTAATCCAACACACAGGCAAACAGAAAAAGGCAAGCGAAAAAGAGAGAGGTTGGGAAAGAGAGGGCAAATAAAACGGCAAGGGTGAAGTGGGGGAGAGGAAAACGAGAGGCAAATGGCAAATAATGTAAATGCGAGGGAGATGAGTTTGTGATGGGTACTTGGTATGTCTTGACTTGAGCGAAGACCTCCCCGGCAACGGCGCCAGAAATCCTTCTTGCTACATCTTGAGCTTGCGTTGGTTTTCCTTGAGGAGGAAAGGGTGATGCAGCAATAGTAGCGTAAGTATGTCCCTTAGTTTTTGAGAACCAAGGTATCAATCCAGTAGGAGGCTCCCCAAAAGTCCCACGCACCTACACAAACAAATAAAGAACTCGCAACCAACGCAATAATGGGGTTGTCAATCCCTTCACGGCCACTTGCGAAAGTGAGATCTGATAGAGATAGTATGATAAGATAAATATACTTTTGGTATTTTATAATATATATATTGGAAAAAGTAAAGATGCAAATAAAAGTAGATTTAATGCTTCTATGATAAAAGATAGACCCAAGGGCCATAGGTTTCACTAGTGGCTTCTCTCAAGATAGCATAAGTATTACGGTGGGTGAACAAATTACTGTCGAGCAATTGATAGAAAAGCGAATAATTATGAGATTATCTAGGCATGATCATGTATATAGGCATCATGTCCGTCACAAGTAGACCGACTCCTGCCTGCATCTACTACTATTACTCCACACATCGACTGCTATCCAGCATGCATCTAGAGTATTAAGTTCATAAGAACAGAGTAATGCATTAAGAAAGATGACATGATGTAGAGGGATAAACTCATGCAATATGATATAAACCCCACCTTTTTATCCTCAATGGCAACAATGCAATACGTGCCTTGCTACCCCCACTAGTAGAAAACAGGGCTTTCATCCAGGCCTGTTTAGCCCATTAGTCCCGGTTCAATCCAGAACCGGGACTAATGTGAGCATTTATCCCGGTTCGTGCGGCTAAAGCATTAGTCCCGGTTCACATGTGCCCTTTAGTCCCGGTTTGTGCCTCAAACCGGGACTAAAGGGTGCGATGCCCATTAGTCCCGGTTCATGCCTCAAACCGGGACTAAAGAGTAGACCTTTAGTCCCGGTTTGAGGCACGAACCGGGACTAATGGGGTTGAGACCTTTAGTCCCGGTTCGTGCCACGAACCGGTACTAAAGGTCCCATTTTCAAACTCTACCCCCCCCCCCCCCCCGTGGATCGCCTTTTCAATTTTAAAAAAAATAAAAGAAAATGATGGAAATGTCAAAAAAATAAAAGAAAATAAGTTTCCCATGTGATATGTGGTCTAGTTGTTGGGGAAATTTGCAAATGTGAATTTCGACTTTATTTGCAAAATCTCTCTGGAATTTGTAAATATGGGCATAACTTTTGCATACTAACTCGGATGAAAAAGTTTTTTATATGAAAAATCATCTACTCAAAAAGTTACATCCAAATCATCGACTTTATTTGCAAAATCTCTCTGGAACCCCGTTAAACATTTTTAAAATCCTCAAAAACCTAACAGAAAAAAAGTTATGGGGCTTTTAATATCTAGAGTGGAAAAAATCGGAAAAATGACAAACTGTGGTCAAACCATGGTCAAACCATGGTCAAACTAATTATTCTAGAATATTAGTGTTAATAACTAATTTGTTCAGTTATTTTGAATTTTGGTCAAATATGGTCAAACTGTGGTCAAACTATGGTCAAACCCTGGTCAAACTAATTATTCAAAATAACTATTGTTTTCTAAATAATTATTGTTTTTGAAAACAATAGTTTGAAACTCAAACAGTGAAATGTGTCAATACATGCTCAAGCAAAATTCCTGAGGGTTAATAGGATTAACATCTTACTATTGTCAGGAAAACAACAAGTGCAGACTTGGAAACGAGGGAGAATAGAACCTGGAAGTTAAGCGTGCTTAGGCTGGGTGAGTGGGAGGATGGGTGACCGTTCGGGAAGTTAGGTGATTTGGAATGATGAGGGTGATTAGAGAAGAGGATAAATTGAGCAGTGATGAGGGGTGCTGATTAGAGATTCACTAATGAGGGGTTAAAATAATTCAGAAATTTGAAAATAAAAAATTTCAAAAAAAAATTTCAACAAAAATTTCAAAAAAAAAAATCATAAAATTTCCATTAGTACCGACTAAAGGTGGATTGTTAAAGGCTCCACGTGGCCGCGACCTTTAGTCCCGGTTCTGGATTGAACCGGGACTAAAGGGGGGAGGCATTAGTACCGACCCTTTAGTCCCGGTTCACCAACCGGGACTAAAGGCTCTTACCAACCGGGACAATAGGCCCTTTTTCTACTAGTGCCCTATTGTCACTGGGTAAGGACAGCGCAAGATTGAACCCAAAGCTAAGCACTTCTCCCATTGTAAGAAAGATCAATCTAGTAGGCCAAACCAAACTGTAATTCATAGAGACTTGCAAAGATAACTCAATCATACATAAAAGAATTCAGAGGAGATTCAAATATTTCTCATAGATAAACTTGATCATAAACCCACAATTCATCGGATCTCGACAAACACGCTGCAAAAAGAGTTACATCGAATAGATCTCCAAGAAGATCGAGGAGAACATGGTATTGAGATCCAAAAAGAGAGAAGAAGCCATCTAGCTAATAACTATGGACCCGAAGGTCTGTGGTAAACTACTCACAACTCATCGGAGGGGCTATGGTGTTGATGTAGAAGCCCTCCATGGTCGATTCCCCCTCCGGCGGAGCGCCGGTGAAGGATCCAAGATGGGATCTCGCGGATACAGAAGGTTACGGCGGTGGAAATTGTTTTTCGTTGGCTCCCTGGATGTTTTCGGGGTACGTGGGTATATATAGGAGGAAGTAGGTCGGTGGCCGCCCGAGGGGCCCACGAGATAGGGGCGCGCCCTGTATGGGTGGGTGCGCCCTCCACCCTCGTGGTCGCCTCGGCTGCTTCTTGAATTGCACTCCAAGTCCTCTGGATCACGTTTGTTCCAAAAATCACGCTCCCAAAGGTTTCATTCCGTTTGGACTCCGTTTGATATTCCTTTTCTTCGAAATACTGAAAATTGGCAAAAAAACAGCAATATGGGTTGGGCCTCCGGTTAGTAGGTTAGTCCCAAAAATGATATAAATGTGTAAAGTAAAGCCCATAGACATCCAAAACGGGTAATATAATAGCATGGAACAATCAAAAATTATAGATGCGTTGGAGATGCATCAGTAAACTCTGCATATTAGGTTTGACCGAAGTCAAACTTCCTAAAGTTTGACCAAGTTTATAGAAAAATATAAACATTTACCATAACAACAATGTATGATGTGAAAGTACATTCAATAATGAATCTAATTGTATTTATTTGTTATTGTACATGTTAATATATTTTGTTATAAGCTTTCTGAGAGTTTACAAAACTTGACTTTGACCAATGCTAATACGCGGACTTAAATAAAAACAGAGGGAGTACATGATGTCTACTACACAACCTTCTTCTTGTAGACGTTGTTGGGCCTGCAAGTGCACAGGTTTGTAGGACAGTAGCAAATTTCCCTCAAGTGGATGACCTAAGGTTTATCAATCCGTGAGAGGCGTAGGACGAAGATGGTCTCTCTCAAACAACCCTGCAACCAAATAACAAAGAGTCTCTTGTGTCCCCAACACACCCAATACAATAGAAAATTGTATAGGTGCACTAGTTCGGCGAAGAGATGGTGATACAAGTGCAAAATAGATAGTAGATATAGGTTTTTGTAATCTGAAATAATAAAAACAGCAAGGTAACAAGCGGTAAAAGTGAGCATAAACGGTATTGCAATGATAGGAAACAAGGCCTAGGTGTCATACTTTCACTAGTGTAAGTTCTCTCAACAATAATAACATACATAGAACATATGACAATCCCTCAACATGCAACAAAGAGTCACTCCAAAGACACTAATAGCGGAGAACAAACGTAGAGATTATGGTCGGGTATGAAACCACCACAAAGCTATTCTTTCGGATCGATCTATAAAAGAGTTCGTACTAGAATAACACCTTAAGATACAAATCAACCAAAACCCTAATGTCACCTAGATACTCCATTGTCACCTCAAGTATCCATGGGCATGATTATACGATATGCATCACACAATCTCAGATTCATCCAACCAACATAAAGGTACTTCAAAGAGTGTCCCAAAGTTTCTACCGAAGAGTCAAGAACGTGTGCCAACCCCTATGCATAGGTTCCCAAGTGTCACGAAACCCGCAATTTGATCACCAAAACATATATCAAGTGGATCAATAGAATAACCCATTGTCACCACGGTTATCCCACGCAAGACATACATCAAGTGTTCATAAAAGACTCAATCCAATAAGATAACTTCAAAAGGGGAAACTCAATTCATCACAAGAGAGTAGAGGGGGAGAAACACCATAAGATCCAACTACAATAGCAAAGCTCGGGATACATCAAGATCGTGCCATAGATGGAACACGAGAGAGAACACGAGAGAGAGAGAGATCAAACACATAGCTACTGGTACATACCCTCAGCCCCGAGGGTGAACTACTCCCGCCTCGTCATGGATATCACCGGGATGATGAAGATGGCCACAGGTGATGGGATCCCCCTCCGGCAGGGCGCCGGAACAGGCTCCCGATTGGTTTTTGGTGGCTACAAAGGCTTGCGGCGGCGGAACTCCCGATCTATCTTCTGTTCTGGAAGTTTTAGGGTATGTAGGTATATATGGGTGCAAGGGGTACGTCGGTGGACCTCCGGGCTGCTCACGAGGTAGGGGGCGTGCCCAGGGGGGAGGGTGTGCCTTCCACCCTCGTGGGCAGCCCGGGACTCCCCTGGCATGCACTCCAAGTCCATCAGGTTGGTTTCCTTCCAAAATTAACTTCTCCAGTTGATTTCGTTCCGTTTTGACTCCGTGTGATATTCCTTTTCCTCGAAACACTGAAATAGGCATAAAACAGCAAATCTGGGCTGGGCCTCCGGTTAATAGGTTAGTCCCAAAAATAATATAAAAGTAGATAATAAGCCCAATATTGCCTAATACAGTAGATAAAGTAGCATGGAGCAATCAAAAATTATAGATACGTTGGAGACGTATCAAGCATCCCCAAGCATAATTCCTGCTCGTCCTCGAGTAGGTAAATGATAAAAAAGAATTTTTGATGCGGAGTGATACTTTGGCATAATTTCAATGTAAATCTTATTAATTGTGATATGAATATTCAGATCCGAAAGATTCAAGACAAAAGTTCATATTGACACAAAAATAATAATACTTCAAGCATACTAATCAAAGCAATCATGTCTTCTCAAAACAACATGGCCAAAGAAAGTACATCCGTACAAAATCATATAGTTAGGCTATGCTTCATTTTCGTCACACAAAGATGTTCCCAACTTCTATACTCCCGATGACAAGCCAAGCAATTGTTTCATACTTAAATAATCTCAAACTTGTTCAACCTTCACACAATACATGAGCGTGAGCCTTGGATATAACACTATGGGTGGAATAGAATATGATGATGGGGATTGTGTCGAGAAGACAAAAAAGGAGAAAGTCTCACATTGACGAGGATAATCAACGGGCTATGGAGAAGCCCATCAATTGATGTCAACATGAGGAGTAGGGATTGCCATGCAACGGATGCACTAGAGCTATGAATGCTCAACAAAAGAAAACTAGTGGGTGTGCATCCAACTCGCTTGCTCACGAAGACCTAGGGCATTTGAGGAAGCCCATCGTAGGAATATACAAGCCAAGTTCTATAATGAAAAAAATTCCCACTAGTATAAAAAGACAACTTATGAGACTCACTACATGAAGAACAAGGTGCTACTTTGAAGCACAATATATGAGACTCACTATATGAAGAACAAGGTGCTACTTTGAAGCACAAGTGTGGAAAAGAGATAGTAGCATTGCCCTTTTTATTTATTTTCTTTTTTTGGGCCTTTCTTTTTTTTCTTTTTGGCCTTTCTTCTTTTTTTTGGGCCTTTCTTTTTTTTGGCCTTTCTCTTTTTTTTGATTGGGCAATGCTCTAATAATGATGATCACCACACTTCTATTGATTACAGCATAAGGATTACAACTCGAAACTTAGAACAAGATATGACTCTATATGAATGCCTCCGGCGGTGTACCAGGATGGTGCAATGAATCAAGAGCGACATGTATGAAAAATAATGCATGGTGGCTTTGCCACAAATACGATGGCAATATGACAAAAGTAATGTATGTCATGATGATGGTGATGGAAGTTGCATGGCAATATATCTCGGAATGGCTATGGAAATGCCATGATAGGTAGGTATGGTGGCTGTTCTGAGGAAGATATAAGGAGGTTTATGTGTGATAGAGCGTATCGTATCACGGGGATTGGATGCACCGGCGAAGTTTGCACCAACTCTCAAGGTGAGAAAGGGCAATGCACGGTACCGAAGAGGCTAGCAAAGGTGGAAAGGTGAAAGTGCGTATAATCCATGGACTCAACATTAGTCAAAAGAACTCATATACTTATTGCAAAAATTTAGAAGTCATCAAAAACCAAGTACTACGCGCATGCTCCTAGGGGGATATATTGGTAGGAAAAGACCATCGCTCGTCCCCGACCGCCACTCATAAGGATGCACAAGCCAGGTACACTTCATGTTTCAAATTTGTTACACAACTTTAACTATACGTGCATGCTACGGGACTTGCAAACTTCAACACAAGCATTCTTTGAATTCATAATTACCCAACTAGCATGACTTTGATGTTATCACCTCCATATCTCAAAACAATTGTCAAGCATCAAACTTATCTTAGTATTCAATTCACTCAAAAGAAAGTTTCACATATCTTGAACACCAAGTATATTAACATTAAGAAAATTACCATGCTATTAACGACTCTCAAAATAATCTAAGTGAAGCATGAGAGATCAATAGTTTCTTTAAAACAAATCCACCACCGTGCTCTAAAATATATAAGTGAAGTACTAGAGCAAAAATTATCACGCTCAAACGTTATAAGTGAAGTACTATGAGCAAAAACTATCAAGCTCACAAGATATAAGTGAAGCACATAGAGTATTCTAGCAAATTCCAATTTGTGTAAGGTTCTCTCTCATTAAAGAATTTCAGATCTTGATACTTATTCAAACAGAAAGCAAAGCTAAAGAAAACTACATTGCAAGGATAGCACAACTCATGTGAAGAAGCAAAAACTTAGGCTCAACCGATACTAACCGATAGTTATTGAAGAAGAAAGGTGGGATGCCTACCGGAGCATCCCCAAGCTTACATGCTTGAGACTTCTTGAAATATTATCAAGGGGTGCCTTGGACATCCCCAAGCTTGAGCTTTTGTGTCTCCTTAATTCCTCTCATATCATGGTTTCTCTTTTTATCAAAAGATTCATTCACAACAAACTCAACAAGAACTCGTGAGATAGGTTAGAATAAACCAATGCAAAACCTTATCATATTATACTGTAGAAAATCACTTAAATTATTATTCAACATTTAATACTAAATGCCTCTGTATATTTAATACACATATCCTCAAATAGAATCATTAAACAAGCAAACATACGCAAACAATGCAACCATAACAGCAATCTGCCAAAACAGTACAGTCTGTAAAGAATGCAAGAGTATCAATACTTACATGACTCCAAAAATTATGAACTAAAATTACCACTGTAATAAATTTATCAGAGCTCAATATGCAAAAAGATTTAACGTTAAACCACTCTCTGAATTTTCTAGGGAATTTTTGCAACAGCGGTAAACTTTCTGTTTTTCAAACAGCAACATGTATACTAGCAAAATAAGCATGGCAAAGGCTATCCTTGACTTCTTTATTGAAACTAAAGATGCAAAACATTATTATAAATAACAACAAGATAATACTAACAAAAGAAATTGACGCTCCAAGCAAGACACATATCATGTGGCCAATAAAAATATAGCTCCAAGTAAAGTTACCGATGAACGAAGACGAAAGAGGGGATGCCTTCCGGGGCATCCCCAAGCTTAGTTGCTTGGTTGTCCTTGAATATTACCTTGGGGTGCCTTGGGAATCCCCAAGCTTAGGCTCTTTCCACTCCTTATACCATTGTCCATCGAATCGTTACCCAAAACTTGAAAACTTCAACCACACAAAACTCAAAACAAAACTCGTAAGCTCCGTTAATATAAGAAAATAAAACCACCACTTAGGTACTGTAATGAACTCATTCTAAATTCATACTGGTGTAATATCTACTATACTCCAACTTATCTATGGTTCATACCCTTTGATACTACTCATAGATTCATCAAAATAAGCAAACAACACATAGAAAACAGAATCTGTCGAAAACAGAACAGTCTGTAGTAATCTATATAAAACGTATACTTCTGGAAACCCAAAAATTACGAAATAAATTGCTGGACCTGAGAAATTTGTCTATTAGTCATCTTCAAAAAGAGTCAACCTAAAAGCACTCTCCAGTAAAAAATGGCAGCTAATCTCGTGAGCGCTAAAGTTTCTGTTTTTCACAGCAAGATCACATAAACTTCACCCAAGTCTTCCCAAAGGTTCTACTTGGCACTTTATTGAAACAAAAGCTATAAAACATGATTACTACAGTAGCATAATCATGTGGACACACAAAAACAGTAAGGATAAATATTGGGTTGTCTCCCAACAAGCGCTTTTCTTTAATGCCTTTTAGCTAGGCATGATGATGACAATGATGCTCACATAAAAGATAAGAATTGAAACATAACGGGAGCATCATGAAGCATATGACTAGCACATTTAAGTCTAACCCACTTCCTATGCATAGGGATTTTGTGAGCAAACAACTTATGAGAACAATAATCAACTAGCATAGGAAGGTAACACAAGCATAGATTTAAGAATTTAAGCACATAGAGAGGAAACTTGATATTATCGCAATTCCTACAAGCATATGTTCCTCTCTCATAATAATTTTCAGTAGCATCATGAATGAATTCAACAATATAACCAGCACCTAAAGCATTCTTTTCATGATCTACAAGCATAGAAAATTTACTACTCTCAACATAAGCAAATTTCTTCTCATGAATAGTAGTGGGAGCAAACTCAACAAAATAACTATCATGTGATTGAAAATTAAGATCAAGATGACATGTTTCATGGTTATCATTATTCTTTAAAGCATACATGTCATCACAATAATCATCATAGATAGGAGGCATGCTTTCATCATAGTAAATTTTCTCATCAAAGCTTGGGGGACAAAAAATATCATCTTCATCAAACATAGCTCCCCCAAGCTTGTGGCTTTGCATATCATTAGCATCATGGATATTCAAGGAATTCATACTAACAACATTGCAATCATGCTCATCATTCACATATTTAGTTCCAAACATTCTATAGATTTCTTCTTCTAGCACTTGAGCACAATTATCCTTTCCATCATACTCACGAAAGATATTAAAAAGGTGAAGCGTATGAGACAAACTCAACTCCATTTTTTTGTAGTTTTCTTTTATAAACTAGACTAGTGCTAAAACAAGAAACAAAAAGATTCAATTGCAAGATCTAAAGATATACCTTCACTTACCTAGCCTCCCCGGCAACGGCGCCAGAAAAGAACTTGATGTCTACTACACAACCTTCTTCTTGTAGACGTTGTTGGGCCTGCAAGTGCACAGGTTTGTAGGACAGTAGCAAATTTCCCTCAAGTGGATGACCTAAGGTTTATCAATCCGTAGGAGGCGTAGGATGAAGATGGTCTCTCTCAAACAACCCTGCAACCAAATAACAAAGAGTCTCTTGTGTCCCCAACACACCCAATACAATGGAAATTGTATAGGTGCACTAGTTCGGCGAAGAGATGGTGATACAAGTGCAAAATAGATAGTAGATATAGGTTTTTGTAATCTGAAATAATAAAAACAGCAAGGTAACAAGCGGTAAAAGTGAGCATAAACGGTATTGCAATGATAGGAAACAAGGCCTAGGGTTCATACTTTCACTAGTGTAAGTTCTCTCAACAATAATAACATAGATAGAACATATGACAATCCCTCAACATGCAACAAAGAGTCACTCCAAAGACACTAATAGCGGAGAACAAACGTAGAGATTATGGTCGGGTACGAAACCACCACAAAGCTATTCTTTCGGATCGATCTATAAAAGAGTTCGTACTAGAATAACACCTTAAGATACAAATCAACCAAAACCCTAATGTCACCTAGATACTCCATTGTCACCTCAAGTATCCGTGGGCATGATTATACGATATGCATCACACAATCTCAGATTCATCCAACCAACATAAAAGTACTTCAAAGAGTGCCCCAAAGTTTCTACCGGAGAGTCAAGAACGTGTGCCAACCCCTATGCATAGGTTCCCAAGTGTCACGAAACCCGCAAGTTGATCACCAAAACATACATCAAGTGGATCAATAGAATAACCCATTGTCACCACGGTTATCCCACGCAAGACATACATCAAGTGTTCATAAAAGACTCAATCCAATAAGATAACTTCAAAAGGGGAAACTCAATTCATCACAAGAGAGTAGAGGGGGAGAAACACCATAAGATCCAACTACAATAGCAAAGCTCGGGATACATCAAGATCGTGCCATAGATGGAACACGAGAGAGAACACGAGAGAGAGAGAGATCAAACACATAGCTACTGGTACATACCCTCAGCCCCGAGGGTGAACTACTCCCTCCTCGTCATGGATAGCGCCGGGATGATGAAGATGGCCACCGGTGATGGGATCCCCCTCCGGCAGGGCACCGGAACAGGCTCCCGATTGGTTTTTGGTGGCTACAGAGGCTTGCGGTGGCGGAACTCCCGATCTATCTTCTGTTCTGGAAGTTTTAGGGTACGTAGGTATATATGGGTGCAGGGGGTACGTCGGTGGACCTCCGGGCTGCTCACGAGGTAGGGGGCGCCCAGGGGGGAGGGCGTGCCCTCCACCCTCGTGGGCAGCCCGGGACTCCCCTGGCGTGCACTCCAAGCCCATCAGGTTGGTTTCCTTCCAAAATTAACTTCTCCAGTTGATTTCGTTCCGTTTTGACTCCGTCTGATATTCCTTTTCCTCGAAACACTGAAATAGGCATAAAACAGCAAATCTGGGCTGGGCCTCCGGTTAATAGGTTAGTCCCAAAAATAATATAAAAGTGGATAATAAAGCCCAATATTGCCTAAAACAGTAGATAAAGTAGCATGGAGCAATCAAAAATTATAGATACATTGGAGACGTATCAGTACACATTTGTTTTCTTAGTTTGTAGTGAACTAATCATTTGTTGAAATTGTGAAATAAATATATTAGGCTATTATCTTCGAATGTAATGGTCTATACAATTCAATAGTTACAATCATTGTCGAATCCCAAGATGTATACAAGGTCTATAGTACTTCACAACATGCTCAAACTCACATAATCCCAGTCAAATGAGAATCTAAATGCATTTCATAGTTATTAATTTGTAGGATGCAACAAAACCAACCATAACTCCACATTAGCCATTATAGAAGCAACATTTTGAACATATCCAAATGTGTGAATGAAACGTGCAGAGAGAGCTTGCGAAGATGGAGCAGATAGGGCAGGAAAGATTGTATGTATGTGGACGAGAGAGTAGGAGACAAACCTAACGAGAGAGAGAGAGAGAGGAAGAAGTTAGGTCTGTGAGAAAGATGGAGACATGTAATATACATGAGATGCGTGTGCATCCGGATTCTGTATACGTGGAAGGAGAAGAGACAACATGTTTGATGAGAGAGCTGAAAAAACATGGACGAGAGGGGAAGGATCTCGTGGGTTGAGGGATTGATAATTTTGTGCGGGGGGGGGGGGAGAGGGATTGGTAATTTTGTGCGAGAGAGAGAGGGTGGGGGGAGGAGTCGGTCAGCCATCATCACATCATCTAGCGCGATGTGGTCACCGTCTTCGATCTCCTCGATGCCCTCTTTGAAGATTTAGGTGTTGTGCATGTTGGGGTGTAAATATGCACAAGCGAGAGTGGTCGCTGTATAACCTTGGATGGGGATGAATTGTGTGCTCAGGGGAGGGTGTGTGTGTGTTGTGATGTGTGTGTCTGTGTGTGTGTGTGTGTGTTGTGATGTGTGTGTGTGTGTCAGATATAGAGAGAAAACAAACCTAAGGAGAGAAATGGGTATTCACGAAGAGATTGTGTGGGCCTTGAGGTGGGCAGGGGCCGTGTGAGGGTGTCAAAATGTGCGCGTTGATGCATGTGTTACATGCGATCGTGCGAGGGACGGACGAATCGAGAGAGATGGTTGTTGTGTTACGGATGATCCTCTCTCTCTCTCTCACACACACACACACACAAGTAAACTAGAAGACCGTTCTCTCATGTATACACAACATATCGGCATCTGTCTATGTCTCACTCATGCATGACAATTTGCACATTCACACCTCTCTATGTCTGTATCACACGCACACCGTCTCCACATTGCCCTTCCACCACAACACACATATGGACACATACACACGTTCTCTCTCAGTCACACACACAAAATCAGTATTAAAAAAAACTAGGGCGCACCTAGAACGTCCAAATCCAAATAAGCATGAACTGGAGCTAAATTCAAATACATGGAAATATTGTAGCGTCAAGAACTTTTCCAGGAAAAAAAAGTTGAGTAATGTTCGGGGATTGTTTTCACACACACAAAAAGGTTCTGTGGATGTCCTTCGAGCGGGACACGGTGACGCACCGTTCGATCGACCGTATCGTGGCTATGGTACTAACTAATAAAAGCATTGCCTAAGTCTAATGTTTACGTGTACTAGTATTGTTTTCTTTTAAGTTTGACCAACCCTATATAAAACTAAAGTAAGCTCCCATACGCGCACTCATCAATATGCCGCCGCCGCCGTTGCGCACGCCAGCACCCGCCTGCTTCGGCCAACAATTTCTCGCCCATCACCGCTGTGTCGCTGCCATCCCTGTGCCATGAAGCCGAAGGCTCGCCTGCTCATGTCGTCTGTAGTCCCTCCTCGCGATACCGCCGCGCTGCCAAGCACGCGAGTAGCTGGTGGAGCCGTGTCTATGCACGCAGCGTACGAAGAGAAGGACGAGCGTGTGCTCCAGCATGCCGGTGAGGAGGAACTAGCGTGTCATTGTTGTCTCCGCCCGCGCGGACTGTCACGGTAGAAGCCAGTCGCGCGCTCGTTGAGCCCGCAAACCGGTTGTGGATGCGGAATCTACCTTCGAGACCTTGAATGCCACGTGGATCCTGCAATCTGAAGGAGCAATTTGGGTCAGTCGTTTCTTGTGAGCCGTTTGATGCAACATGGATGGCTATAAGGGCTTCTTCCACCTCTTCTGCTGTCTTCTTCCTTCACTCCGTCGAACTTCTTTCACAAATCAACTGACCCAAATTATACTACTAGTACGAACGTATTAAGTACAGTAGGAACACGAAGATACGAGCAGTAGTACCAACTGCAAGAAGAACAATAGTAAGACATAGTACTAGTACTACTGTACGTACTAAAGAGTTCAAATAATGAGAAAGAACATAAACATAGTTCTGCTTGGGCTCTGCACAACACACCCTTGAAAATAAACTAAGCAACTAGTCCGCTTGACACTACAGTAGAACCAGCATGAGTGAGGGCATTGCCACCTACTCGGAGTCCGAGCCCATGTCCTCGACTTCATCCTCATCCCTCTTCCTCTTTCTCTTTGCCGACGCTTCTTTGCTTGAACCGGACACTGGGCTCTGCTTCTTCATCCAACCCTTGTAGATATTTAAACAAAGGTAGGCATCCATTGCTGCGTACATGATGTGATCTTCATCTAATGTCTTCGACTCCCATGCATGATGAAACTCGTGATGAGGTTTCTTAAGTTTAGCATACGAAGGATCAATTATGGCTGCTGTCAGGGTCAGCATTGAAGGTTGATAGGAGGACACCAGGCTTGCCTTCTGGAGATCAAAGGGCTGGCCTACAACGAGATCTATCTGATGCAGGACATCCCTGTTGTTCCTAAAGTCTACAGTAACGAATTTCACTCTTTTGTCCTTGAGGAAGTTCTTAAAATTCTGGCACTCAACGTCGGCATGGCATATGTGGTAGGCCAAGCAAACGTTATGTACGCAAACCTGGATCACGGCGGGCTTCTTCCTCTCTGCCTCCTTTAGAATCTTCTCCCTTTCCATGACTGTGGTGTACTCAACATATAGCCCAGCGACCCACTCATCCGTTGAACTGTTGACCATGCATAGGAAGCGAGCAAGCCATCCTTTCACCGTCGTCGATCCACATGTGTAGATGACGATGAACTCATCGCCGGTGATGGCTCTAACCTGGTACTCAGCAGCGACCATGGAGATTTGGGAGGCCATGGATTTTGGAGGAGGTTTAGGAGAAGTTGAACTATTGTACCCCGCAAAAAAAACTGGGAGCGAACTAATGTGAAAGGACAGGACGACTGGGAGCGAACTATTGTAAGGTAGAAGACGGGGACGAGTAGGGCGTGCGAACGGCGTGGGGCTGCTGGCTTGCCCGGTGGATAAACGGCTGCAAGCCCCCAAAGAGTTCTCGAGAACTATGTGGGGCCCACTAGATGTCATGTCTACTAGACCCATATCGTAGGCCTAACGGTATAGCTTCTGCCTGTTCGCACGCCATGCCAGCGCGTGGATGTAACTTCACTTAATTCCTTCAACCGTCGCACCTCCCACGACCTTCGCCTCCCTCGTGCGGTCGCGCCCTTTGAGACTTCGACCGGCTATAAATGAGCAATTTTTTGCCTACTCCGCATGCATGATACTCCCTCTGGTCCTTTTTACTCCTGTCAACCGTTTGCAAAGTGTTTGACCAAATTTATACTAAAAATATCAATATCTACAATACTGATTATAATGAGTATAAGAACTATGTTTTATAATGAGTGTAAAAATATTGATTTGACATTGTGAATGTTGATACATTTTTCTATAAGTTTGGTCAAAGTAGAGGTACATTGACTTCAGACAAAACTTAAATGCACAATGCAGACTAGTTCCTCCGTCCAGGTGCGTGCCATGTCCTATCTTGTCATCACAACAAGGTTAGCTATTAGAGTACTACTACCTCCCTTCTAGTTTAAAGGGCTCGATTCAAAAATTTCACCTACTCTTAGCAAGATAGTAGAGGCGGTGGAATAGTTTTTGAAGTCTGCAAAAGTACTCAACTAATGATGTCGTTCTTCACAAAAAAATGTGTTTACCAATGCATGCATGAACACTAGTTACTCTAACCCCCCTCTCTTCTTTAATTCTTTGCCACATCAGCATGTTTGCTATTCCCGTGTGCATGATACCAGCTAAGATACCACCATTATGGCCAGCCTTAATCATCGCATGCAATAATTTAGTGCACCTTGAAATATGAACATGTGTGGGGCGTGTATGTTTTTAATGACTTGAGACTATACCTAGCCCGGCATGCAAGATGACTTATTATGCACCATTCCCCATACGTGCAGGAAGCCCGTTCGTCTCCAAATCTTTTCCTCTCCATGTGTGGAAACAATATGCCTGCCAGACTCTCCTTCTCCCTCCGGCGGTCCCACCACTCCACCCCGTGTGGAAAAAATCTGCATGCATGACTCTCCTCCCCCCACGCTCGTCCAATCCGTTGTGACCAGCAATATTTCCAGCCCTTCCCTCCCCCGTAATTTACTCCAACAAATATGCCCACGTAGTTCTTACATTAATCATGCAACATATCTTCCGGGGCGCTGCTTCAGTTACTTAACTGCAGGTGCATTGGGTCACTGACATATGGGCCCAACAAGGGTCTGGCCCACATGTCAGCGACGCAACTGGACCTGTAGTTAAGTCAGTGCAGCTCAGTCCATATCTTATGTAGGTGTGCCATTGCTCGCTATAAATACTGCGGCTCCCACGGCATTCGGAAGAACGCTCACGTTCATCGCTATCTCCTCACCCTCCCTCTCATGTCGACCACCATGGCATCGCCCCTCCCAAGTCCTAAGCGCCCCTCGCTGCACCGCCCGGACGGTCATGCATCGCCATTCCGTTCCTCACCACCACTAGTCGAGGAGGACGCGTCGGCGTTCCACTCCTCGCCGCGACGCGTCGGTGTTCCCAATCTCGCTAGCACGCGCGTCGGAGGACGTGTCGGCTCCCCGCTACGAGGAGACCGCCGTGCCGCCCGCCGAGCCCCCCAGCCTTGAGGAGCTTTGGAAACAAATGGATGTCGCCATGTGAGAGGCTTTGCCGCTGGCAGAGCACGCCAAAATAGATGCGGAGAAGAAAGCCGAGGAATAGAAGCGCGCCGCGAGGCAAGCTGCCTGGCAGGTCTATGTCGCGTCTGAGAGAGTCAGGCAATTGGCTCTTTGGCAGAAGGCTCGTGCAAGGGCCGTGAGGGTGGTGGAGGACACCCGTGCCAAAGCCCTGAGTGCAGTCGGGCCCAAGCGCCTCATCTACGCTTGGCGGTACATGGACCGGGTGCACGCTTCCAGTGAGGAGGAGTACCTGCTGGCGCCGGATCACCACACCGGTGAGATCGCGCTCGCCCGCTGGCAAGCCGCCAATCAGCACCTCGCGAGTTGCGAGGCTGAGGAAGAGGCATTGTGTCAGCGCGCTGGGAAACGGCCGCGCACCAGGGCACTCGTGGCGCGCCACAAGCGCTCCTGCGAGCGCTGTGGCTTTTAGTAGGGAGTATAATTTAGTTTCGTAAGGTGATCTCATTAGTTTTGGGACGCAAATGATAAATCCGGAATGTTCGGGAATTATTAGCATCCTTAATTAAGTATGTAAGAGGGAAAGTTTGGAAACCTTGTGTATCCGTACGCATTTTGTAAGTAGGTGCATACAACACAAACTTTAGTACTATATACTATCGCACTACACGTCTCTCTCTATATATGCTTGCAAACTGTGCTACTCCCTCCATCCAGGTGAATAAGTTATCTTTGGTTGTGCACCGTGACCAAGTAGGAGGGAAGACTTTATACACCTAGACGGAGGGAGTACTACTATTACTTATGTATGGGCAAATGCACGTTTTAACATTACGATGCGGTTTTTGTAAAAGTAGAAAAACAACACTAGTCAAGCTTGTGAAATGATTCAATGCAAAACAAATGCAAAAATGCTCGTTTGATTGTTTACTTTTAGCTTCCTTCTCTGTGGTTATTTCTCTGTCGTACTTTGTACGGAGTATCTCACTGGTCGGAAAGGCATGCAAATTCCCAAACCGCTTCCTACACCCTGTATCGAATTTTTTGCCTAACAAGTTGTGTCGTGCAATTGGAATTCCAACTTGAGTACTAGTACTACTAGTAGGAGTACCAGGGGCCAGTTCGTTTAGGCTTCTAGATTAGTAGTAATCCCTTTACTACTAGCTCCGTCCTGGTTTATTGGTCCCCATTGTAATCTGTGTCAAATTTTGATCATAAATTTAACTAATGAAATGTTTGTGATGTCACATGCACTAACATTTTATCAGTTAAATCTTTGGTCAAAATTTACCACAAATTACAATGGTGACGAATAAACCAGGACGGAGGTACTCCCTCCATTTTTGTATACAAGGCCACTATAAAAAATACATTTTGCATCTATACAAGGCCACCAACAGTAATCGAGACAAATATTAATGATGTTTCCTCGTACTAGTAACCCATGGCTTAATTACTAGCATGCATGTAGTGGATGATAATGACAAACTCATCTACTTCCTCTCTCACGGCCACTCAATTTCTTCTAATGTGCATGCACCCTATTAATTAACCCGGTAAACGAGAAAATAAATTGACTTGTAAAGCACACATTGATTTTTATCTTGGTACCTGTAATTTGAGTTTGTGGCCTTGTATATAAAAATGAAGGGAGTACTAGTAGTAGTTTCGAAGCCCAAATAAATGAGTGAGGCGCCTTAATGTTACTCTCCACTGTGACTAGTCTTATGGGAAAAGCTGGGGAAGAGACGGCTTATTTTTTAAGCCGCCAAAAGAACTGGCCCTAGGAGTAGTAGCTAGGGATACTAGGAGTAGTAGCTAGGGATCGAGTGTGCGAGATGAACCGGAGAAAGTAAATGCAGAGAGATGAAATGCAAAAAAGACGGAGGGATGTGATGGTTGCTTGTCCATTTATTTTACCAGGCCACTTATTACTGGCAGTGGTTGGGTTTTGTGATATGACAGCTTTACTGCCGCGCCACGAGCGGGGTGAGACTCTCGTGCAGCACCGCCCTCTACACTTGTACTACATCGGTCGTGGTTTATTAGTCCCCCTTTGAATTTGACTAAAGATTTAACTGACAAAATGTTAGTGCATGTCAACAAAAACTATATCGTTGGATTCGTATTTGAACAAGTTTGATATAATTTTAGGTGACATGCATCAGCATTTATCGTACTATATATAATGTTAGTTCAATTTTTGGTCGTACTAATCTATAATAGTAAGGTGGCCGTGCGTTGCACGGAAGAGTGAAATGCATTGATCCGGGAGTTGTTTATTTTGACAAAGGATGTGGGGGTCATCTCATGTGTAACGGGTATCGATAGGTTTCTTCGGATATTATTTCATCTCTAGAGCTCACAAACATCCGGGTGAAATAGATAAAAAGGTATCTTTTGCAAACAAAAGCGTTCAACTATTCAACCTGCATCCAAAGCTTGTGAAGAAATAACACTTATTGTGCTTTGCAAGAAATGATCTTTAAGAATTAGTTTTTGAGTATCGATTGTTATACATGTTGGCTATAGATGACATGGCACTTTCTTATAGTCAACAGTTGGCTATACTATTAAGTATTAACCATGCCCTTATACACCTAGACGGAGGGATTAAATCAGGATGACTTGGAAGGGGCAGAGGAGATGTAAGAAATGGTTCATCGTAAGTCTTTCACCAGTACTGTAGTAAAAATTCATACATAGAAGATTCTAGACTAAACCATAAATGGATACACTTTTATTCATGCGCGATACTCCAATAGAGCAAGATCATGCATGGAAGTCTCCACATTCTTAGACATCGGATTTCATTGAGCGGAGACTAATGATCAACATTTAACTTGGTAATGCATATGTCTAGGTGAACCTCCTTGGAGTCCCCGTGCACCGCGTTGCGGGGTAAATCATACCATGCGTCTTCCATGTCCACATCGGCGGGAAGGTCCCAGCTCTGCACAGTCCTAGTCAGCATGATGGAGCCGGTGTTGCCGCCCACGTACCTCTGAGGGGTAGTAACAGTGAGCATGCACCCGTACATCGGCCTCATGTCAGTGTTAGCGTCAGCGGCGTCGCCCCTGACACACACTAGAGAGACAGGGCGGCGGCCTGCACAGGCCTCGCCGGTGCCCACGATCAAGAGGAAGACGCTGCCATCCTCCTCCGAGACTAGCAGGCAGCGGTGATCCTCCAGCGACTCCAGCATGGTGAACGGGTAGCACGTCTCGTACTTGATGTTCTCCGCCAAGGGCCAGTATTGACCGCTGCACGCATCCGTGAGGTGATGCACGATGTCCATCAGCGAGCCCCAAAATGGCATCGGGCACTCATAGCAGTAGACGAAGGGCTCCTTGGAGGCATCGACCAGGTCGTCCATGAAACGGGAGTGGCTGTAGGGGATGTTGCGCCAGATGAATATATGAGCAAGTTACTACGGGATTTAATCCGAATAAGCACAAAATAAATCATGACGGCTATAACAAAGATTAAACTAATCATGTGGACTAGCATAGTAGATGAACAGATATAATCTAGTAGGATACAGAGTAGAAACATGAATTCTACCATGATTTCGAACAGGAAGGATAGAAACACATACGGTGCAACGGGAGCAGCACCGTTGGCTTTGAGGTTGTCGCCCATGTCGTTGAGGAAGAGGTTGTCGTCGGGGAAGAAGTCATCGTCGGTGAAGCCGTGGCTGCCAACAGTCGTGAGAGTGCGCTCCCCAAATTTCAACAGCACCCGCCGAATGGAGCACAGAAGGGCATGGTTATAGGGGACATTGCGGCCGCCAAATGGACTGCAAGAGTAGCACACGAAGCAGTAAATGGTGCTCCTCCCTAAGTCTCTATCTCTACTCTTATCTCTATCTCTACTACTCTTCTTTGTTTTTTATAACAAATCAAATAGTACTGCACCGTCCGCTGCACGCCCGGCTGAACACACCTCCTCGCCTCCATCATCACCAACTGAGTCTTTTATAGGAGTAGGAGTAGAGAAAAAACCAAATTGGTGATGATGGTGTTCCGTGCAATGCACGGGCATCTTGATAATTTTTTGCATATAATTCCAAACACCACGTACACATGGTCTTTGACCATTTTACAACTATGTTAGTATCATTGTTTTTTTACGGGATGTTATCATTGTTAGTGGTCAGCCGGTGCAAGTTATTGCCCCAGGTGTTTTAACGTTTTTTTAGTAATGATATCTAGCGATTGTTCGGCATGAGCTCAATCCTGGCGAATCCCACGTAACCGTCAGATTTCCATCCGACGGTGGCCTGTTTTTAAGCCATACACACGTACTGTAACTGCATCACGGGCGCTTGCAGCTGCCATGTCTCCCAGCGAACATTTGCTGGGGATTGGAGTTAGCACGGTTCATAGTCGTTCCACGCTCGGGCATTGAAGTTTGTAACTATTTTAGATTAGAATATACTACTCCTCCGGTGCTAGTAGTAGAGCATAGTCCTACTCTACTAGTACTCTACTCAAGCAAGTTAGGGCATAGTAGTAGGTACTGTAGGGAGTACCAGTACTGTGATCACTCAAGCAAGTTGTCTGGCATCGATATGACCCTACGCTGCTTGTATGTGTCTCGTAAGTCAAGCGACATGTTGTAGTCATCATAACCTGTCCACTTTGCGCAGCACATATTCGCTTCTCCATCTTTGTCCGCACATAATATCGTCCAATCTTCCATCCCTGCTAAGGCGCCTCCGCCCCTCGTCCGAAACCCAAGCACTAACAATGGCAGAACCGAGCAGCGTCCGCCGAAAGAGTGGCTGGAATTCGCTCCCCACAGAGGTAATCAAGCTCATTGTTTCGCGTGTGGACAATCTCAGTACCATGCCGCTCGCCGCATGCTCGTTGGGGCTATACCGTTTACTCAAAAGCCCTCAGGCCGGAGCTTTTTAAGCCAGCTCCTTGCTTGCCGATGCCACCTTATCTTCATAAATGGCGTGTCACGCAACATAACGATCGTAGGGTGGTGAGCATCAACGCCCTTGACTGCGATCCGATCCCCGTCACCCTCAACTACATTAACGGTATGTACTGGGTCGGCATGAACACGTCTTGGATGGTGCTCGTCGACGGTCGCGGCAGCTGGATGCTCGTGGAGGTCTACACCCGGCGATTGATCCCCCTTCCTTCGATTAACACTGCACTGCTTTGGCACCGTGGCCAGAATACTTGGAATCTTATAGTAGCCAACATGATACCAAGTTTTATTTGCTCAAGGTTGTAATCTGCCAAGTGCCCACAAGATCTGCGAATTATAAAGACTTCAGGCTAATTGCGTTCTTCAACCGCGGTCTTGCTTATCTGCAGGTCACTACGGTAAGTGGATAAATCTGCACGTCCATCGCAGGATCATGCATCCTCCATGGTTCTCTGATGCCATTGAACACAAGGGCTTCATTTACGCTGTCGACTCCTTCTATGGCTGGACATATTGCTGGACTACTCCCGTCATCGCTACAATCGGCTGTTACAGCAGTATGTTACTTTCCTATGATATCATGATGGCCTGCTTATATTACTGTCAACATTTACTGAAAAAATATTCATGCTCATAACATGCTGTTCTTAAGATTGACTACATCAAGAGCCCTTTTTTATTTGACTCCAACTTGATGTGATGTTGTAGGACGTCTGGTGTCCCTACCCTTCCTAATCCCAGAACCTTTCAAAGAAAAGCGGCCTGGCAGTTGCAGGTGGTTCCTGAATCGATCAGACGACGGCGAAAGATTGATGATCGTTCGCACGTACCGGACATGTTGTTTCATGGAATACAATCACAGTCACTGCAAGGTCTTTGAGAAGGATCCCAGCTTCTCTGGGCCTTCAGGAATTTTTGACTAGAGGCTGGTAAGTAGCCTTGGTACATGCTCACTGTTTGTCGGACCGAATTATCCAATTAACCAGGAGATAACCGATGGCAAGGATCATGATGGCAGCGCAGTTTCGTTCATCGGGCAAAATTGTGTGTACACAGCGTATCATGCGTCTCTGCATGCACCATACCCTGATATGTGCTGCCACACTCTGCAGCCCAAAGTAGGAGAGAGGGTCGCAAGTATCAGACTTCGACCTACTGGCTGGAGTTTCCCCCGTTAGGCACCCATCTGGTTCAAGTCGTCAGCCAATCTCCACAGCTTAATAAATAGTAACATCTAATTGAGCCAGTTAGTTAGATGCGTACACTTGATGTAGTAGGATCTTTATTTAGTTTCATGCATACACTTGTTCTTTTTTGGTAGCCCTTTTGTAATAATGGCTGATGTTTGGTTTGGAAGAGAGAGCTGCATCTTCACTCTTCTGGCCTACTTACTGCTTCTGTTGCACCCCCAGCCTTGGTTGCTGCTGCTGCTGTTTTCAATGTACAATCAGTAGTATATTTCGTCTGTTGGTTGAATAAATGTGTTGTTAGAACGACAAACACAATGTTTTGGAAGTGGTTGCATGGTTCGATCCTTAGTGCCCCGTACCGTACGTAACGCATACTATTTTTCGTACCGAACATATTTTCCACTTGTTGATAACATGCAGCCCACTGATGAAGGCCCAATAGAGGAGCCCATAATTAACTAGAAGGGAGGCTCTCACATGAATCTGGCTCAGGTACATGCTCATGGTCCCCTAAACATAAATGAGTAAATAAATAAATAAATAAAGCTAAATGCTCATGCACCAGTTCTTTAAATTCATGATTTAACAGGAGGATATTATTTCCTATGATAGTGTTGTTACATTCAGTTGATATTATTCTTAGGCAAAGATAGCGACCAGTCTTCTTTCACCCAGCATTTTCTTCCTGCAACCAGCGGACCCATGCAAATCATAGTCAATGTTGTAAATAGTTCCGGTCCATTTTTATTTTTCAATAAGAATGTCCAACCCAGCCCAGCACATTGGCGACAACACTTTACCCTCCGCCTTTGTGCGCTCGCCGCGCGCCGCCGTCCGGCCCTGTCAACATAGTTTTTTTCAAAATGGTCCCTATCAACATAGTGAATCGGGAGAGAACTGTAGTTGTGAGTATGACAGTACGGACCCACCAGGTCCACTCCCGAACACAAGCAAGCGCCTCTTTTACTACTCAGATGCACCCCTCGTTTTTTTACTCTAATCCACCCTGCTGATATCCAGGACCCACATCATTGTTAATGTATAGTCAATTAACGACAGAATTGCACAACTTTTTTTTGAGTAGTAATTCGGAGGAGCAGGCTATAAACTGTGTTGTGCGGTCTCTGTGGCCCGTCTAACAACATGACCAGCCCAGCAGGTTTTTCTTTGGGAAAATAGGTAGCCCAGTATTTCTTTTTGAAGAATATCCAATGATGTAGGGCGGAACCCTAGGGGCCAATCTTTCCCGTTTGGAGTGGATCCTATGGGGAAACACGAAGAACGCGCGGAAGAACACGAGGGAAATCACGAGGGGAAAATGAGAGAAACACTCAACCGACACGAATTTGATCACACAAGTGCTAGATCATCGAGGCACAAAGTAACATGAGATCCAAAGTCAACAAGGGATGATACAAAGGTAGTCATTCTTCTCCGTGAGGAGGTCTTGGTTGTCTTCTCTGGATGGACGCCTTGAATCCGGATGGATCTTCTCCGAAGAGGTGTGGTCCCTCACGAGGAGTAGATCCGTGCGGATGAGCAATGCTCTATCTCAAATGAGCTAAACCAATGCTAAGTCTCGAAGTGAGGAGGAGGAGTCCTCTATATATAGGCTAGGGGGCGAAGGGGTACATGGGCTCAGCCCAACACGCGCGCGCAGGCACTGGCCGGATGATCCGGGTGGGGAGCCGGATGATCCGGGTGGGGAGCCGGATGATCCGGGTGGAGGCTCGGATGACCTGGTGGCGCAGGTGGTGGCGGTGCCGGTCCGGATGTCCGGCTGGGGGTCCGGATGTCCGGGCGGGGTCCAGATGATCCGGGACGGCGTCCGGATGATCTGGCTTCAGGTGAGAGCTTCGGGTGTCTTCGGGGCGTAGCCGGATCATCCGGATCGGAGTCCGGAATGTCCGGGCTCTGTCCAGATCGTCCGGACCCTTGTCCGGATCGTCCGGCCAGCCTGGGCCTTGGTGCTTTTCCTCTCCGTCTTCATGCATGTATTCCGCTTCTGGTTCTCCTTGCTTCCTAGCTTCTCCATGGTTAACTCCTTGGTACCTGAGTATGAAAAGCGTCTCCGTTTGAGGTAGTAACCATGTCTCATGTGAATCTAAAGGGAGTTGTGGGAGGAGTGATGTCACCTCGGTTTCGAGAGCTCTTGCACGTGATCGAGTCATAGGTCCAAGTGGTGTTGTAGGGGATGTAGATGCGTCCATGGGGATGATCGTGGGATGCTCCGCATCATCTCCCCCCCCTTGGGAAAGATCCAACCTCGGATCGAAATCTTCATCACCATGGTAAGGCGAGAGGTCTTTGACGTTGAAGATGCCGCTCACATTGTACTTGTCGCTTGGTAGGTCGATCTTATAAGCGTTGTTGTTGTAGCGTGCTAGCACCTTGAAGGGTCCATCGGCTCGAGGGAGAAGTTTGGACTTGCGTTCATTGTGGAAGCGGTCCTTGTGAAGGTGTAGCCACACAAGATCGCCAATGTTGAAGATCTTGGGTTGCTTGTTGATGTTGAGCTTGGTCGCTAGTCGTTGTACTTGGCGCTTTATGGTGTTCCTTGTATCCTCATGCATCTTCTTGATGTAGCTTGCCTGTGCACTCGCATCCATGTTGGTGCGCTCTTGTAGAGGAAGAGGTAGAATGTCCAATGGGGACAACAGGTTGAAGCCGTAGACGACCTCGAAGGGGGACTTGTTGGTCGTCGAATGTCTTGCACGGTTGTAGGCGTACTCGGCGATGGGTAGACATGCCTCCCACTCCTTGATGTTCTTCTTGATCAACACGCGAAGTAGAGTGGAGAGCGTACGGTTCGTCACCTCCGTTTGGCCGTCGGTTTGAGGATGGTATGCGGATGAGAACAAGAGCTTGATTCCGAGCTTGGCGCATAGCGTCTTCCAAAAGTAACTCAAGAACTTGACGTCACGGTCGGAGACGATTGTCTTTGGTACTCCATGGAGGCACAAGATTCCCCTACAAAAGAGATTTGCAACGTGTGAAGCATCGTCTATGTTGTTGCAAGGAATGAAATGTGCCATTTTAGAAAATCGGTCCACAACAACAAACACAGAATCCTTTCCATTTTGAGTTCTAGGCAAACCAAGTACAAAATCCATGCTAATGTCTTCCCAAGGTTGATAAGGAATAGGAAGAGGCATGTAAAGACCATGGGATTGAGCTTTAGACTTAGCTTTGCGACATGTAGAGCATCGGTTGGTGAAGCGTGAGACGTCACGGAACATCTTGGGCCAAAAGTAGTTCTTGGAGAGCGTGGCGAATGTCTTGTCGCGTCCAAAATGTCCCATGAGTCCGCCTCCATGAGCCTCTTGCAAAAGGAGCAAACGAAGAGAAGACTCGGGAATGCATAGTTTGTTAGCTCTCATAAGATAACCATCCTTGATGTAATATCGTTCCCAAGATGTATGCGTCAAACATTTAGCATAAGGAGTAGCAAAAGATGGATCATTAGCATACAAGTCTTTTATGTGCTCAAAGCCAATAACATTCAACTCAAGTTTAGTGACAAGCGTGCATATGCGTGAAAGTGCATCCGCAACTACATTTTCCTTACCCTTAATGTACTTGATCACATAGGGGAAAGATTCAATAAATTCACTCCATTTGGCATGACGCTTGTTCAACTTAGTTTGACCTTTTAAGTACTTAAGCGTTTCATGATCGGTATGTATGACAAACTCATGAGGTCTAAGATAATGTTCCCAAACATGTAGCACGCGCACTAAAGCATACAATTCTTTGTCATATATGGGATAGTTAAGTTGAGCACCGGAGAGTTTTTCACTAAAATATGCAATGGCTCGTTTTTCTTGCATCGAAACTCCGCCAATTCCGGTACCACTTGCATCACAATGAACCTCAAAAGTTTTCTCAAAGTTGGGCAAACAAAAATCGGAGCATGAGTAAGCAAAGACTTGAGCTCATCAAAAGCGGTGGATTGCAAAGATCCCCAAACAAAAGGAGCATTCTTATTACTCAAAGCATGCAAAGGAGCGGCAATTGTGCTAAAGTCTTTCACAAAGTGACGATAAAAACCCGCAGGGCCAAGAAAGTTACGCACTTGTTGCAAATTGGTGGGTTGGGGCCAAGTTTTAATTGCTTCAATTTTAGATTCGTCAACATGGACACCCTTGGAAGAGACAACGAAACCCAAGAAAACAAGTTTGTCAACACCAAACGTGCATTTTTTCAAGTTGGCATAAAGACGTTCCGTGCAAAGGGTTTGCAAAACAGCCCTAACATGATTAAGATGCTCTTTCATGGTTTTGCTAAACACAAGAATATCGTCAAAGTAAACCACTACAAACACTCCATATAAGGTCAAAGCACAAAATGCATAGGTCCCATGAAAGTACCGGGAGCTTCCGATAAACCCATAGGCATAACTAACCACTCATACAAACCAAATTTGGTTTTGAAAGTAGTTTTCCACTCATCACCTTCTTGTATGCGGATTTGATAATAGCCACTTTTAAGATCATTTTTTGAGAAAAAGGTGGCACCGCTAAGTTCATCAAGCATATCATCTAGGCGAGGAATGGGATGCCTATAGCAAACAGTAATAGCATTTATAGGTCTACAATCGGAACACATGCAAAAACTTCCATCTTGCTTAGGCACAAGTATAACCGGAACGGCACAAGGGCTTAGGCTTTCACATACATGACCGTTGTCGATTAGTTGTTGTACTTGTCGTTGGATCTCCTTAGTTTCTTCGGGGTTGACGCAGTATGGAGCTTTGTTTGGAAGTGGCGCTCCGGGGATGAGGTCGATTCTATGCTCAATGCCTCATAGAGGAGGTAGACCCGGAGGTAGCTCATCGGGGAAAACATCTTGGAATTCCTGCAAAAGAGATTGAAACACTAAAGGTAGCTCGTGAGAGGTGTTAGTTTTTGGTTCCCCATCCTTGCACACAAGGACAAAGTGCATAACACTCGATGGGTTCTCACACACTTCTCTCATCTCACTTTTTGTGGCAAATAGGACTAGGTTTTTCTCTCTAGGCGAAGAGGCGCTCAATTTTGGCTTGTGGCTCTCACTCACTTTTTGGTGGATCACTTTATCACTCTTCTCTCCACGATGGGTGGCTTTCTTGTCGGCTATCACTTGACTAGGAGACATAGGTCGTAGCACATACTCCTTCCCTTTCATCTTGAAGCTATAGTGATTGGTACGCCCGTTGTGGATGACACCACGGTCGAATTGCCATGGTCGACCAAGAAGGAGGTGGCAAACGGACATTGGGACGACATCACACTCCAAAGTGTCCTCATATGCACCAATTTTGAAGGAGACTTGGACCGTATGCTCAACTCGGATAGTGCCGGAGTCACTTAGCCATTGGACTTTGTATGGGTGTGGGTGCTTCATCTTGACCAATTGAAGCTTGGAGCATAGTTCTTCACTTGCCAAGTTGTGGCAACTACCTCCATCGATGATGACCTTGACGGACCTTCCATTGATGCCGGCCTTAGTGTGGAAGATGTGGCATCTTTGGTCTTCTTCTTGTTGATGTTGAAGAGTCAAGACCTTGGAGACAACGAGAGCGGGACTCGAATCCTCATCACAAAAGACTTGATCATCTTCATCCTCATTCACTCGCCGGTGCATGGCCACTTGCTCAAGGGCTTCCATCTCCTCGTCACTCATGGAGTCATAGGTGCCATCGTCGTTGAGGATCATGGTGCGCTTGTTTGTGCATTCATAGGACTTGTGGCCTCGGCCGGCGCAAGTGAAACACTTGAAGGAGCTTGTCTTGACGGTCTGATCGGTCGGAGCAGATGAAGAAGCACGCGGCTTGAAGTTGCTTGTAGTAGGAGGAGTACGACTTGAACTTGTCGAAGTTTTCTTGTAACTTGACTTGTCGTCGTTGCTTGGAGAAGGCTTGGTTGATGTAGAGGTTGGAGGAGTTGTTGAAGCTTGGTTGTTGGAGAAGCCGTAGGTCTTGGATGAGTACTTGGCGTACTTGAAGTCATCTTGCACTTGACGTTCTACCTTGGTCGCTTGATGCACGAGCTCAATGAGGTTGGAGTAGGGTTGGAAGTCGGCAATCTTCTTGATGGGATGATTGAGGCCATTCAAGAAGAGTGCCATTATTTGCTCATCATCTTCCTTGACATTGGCTCGAATCATGGCTATCTCCATTTCCTTGTAGTATTCTTCAACACTCTTTGTTCCTTGCTTGAGGAGTTGTAGCTTCTAGAAAAGGTCGCGGTTGTAGTAGGTGGGCACAAAACGTGCTCGCATGACTTCCTTAATTTGAGTCCAAGTTGTGATTGGAGGTTCACCTCTTGCTTGTCGGTGCTCAAGGACTTGTTCCCACCATATGTGAGCACATAGTCTTGGAAATCAAGTGATGCCATAGCGATCTTCTTCTCTTCCTGATAGTTGTGCAAACGAAAGATTTTGTCGACCTTCAATGCCCATGAAAGGTACTCTTCGGGGTCATTGCTTCCATTGAACTTGGGCATGGTGAATTTTAACTTGCCGTAGCATTGCTCCTCATTGTGTTGTTGGTGACGGTGATGATGACTCCCTTGACGGTGAGGGTAATCATCCTCATGTTGCTCTTGGCGTGGAGGAAGTCCATGATCAAGTTGCTCTTGTTGAACTTGAGGTTGAGGTGGAGCTTGACGAGCTTGTGGAGGAGCTTGAGGAACTTGACGTTGCACTTGTGGTTGGTAGTTCCTCTCTTGGATTTCTTCTCGAAGGGCTTCCTCTTGATTGCGCCGTTCGCGATTGCGATTGGTGATGGCTCGACTTGATTCTTGAAGGGCATGTTGTGCCTCAAGAGCTTGCACTTCACGTTGTTGTTGTTGAAGACGTTGAGCCTTGGCGTCTTGTTCCTCTTGGTGTAGACGCGCTCGTTCTTCCTCTTGGCGCCGTTGTCGTTGTCGTTCTTGAGGTTGAGAAAATGCTACTTGGTGTGGTGGAGAATGAAGTTCTTGCTCATCGACTTGCTCTTGTGAATGCTTGTCGCGTAGCGGATTGTGAGATGCATGACGGTCATGACACGCGGATCGTCGAAGAGTGTTCGATGACGGTGTACTTGAGCCGGAGAAGGAGTCGTCGGAGTGTCGACTTGAGCGGCTCCGTCTTGAGTATGAAGAAGTTGAAGGAGGACAGTTCACAAACAAGGTGTGGATCTCGTCCATCCTTGCATTGTTCTCTTGCTTGTGCGCGTCGAGCTTGTTGTCGAAGTAGTCCTTGGTATGTTGCTCGGAGAGTCGCAAGTCGGTGGCGAGATTGTCGATGAGGTCGGTCATAGCTTGTTGCTCTTGATGCAACGCTCGTTGTGCACCAAAGAGGTGGCTCTTGGTGACGAATGATGACATGTCATCGTCTTGCTCGATGAAGAGTGGGTTGGTAGAGGTACTTGGCCTATCCATCATTCCAAGCAAAATGTGAGTGTGAGAAGGAGAAGAACTTATACCAAATGTACCTTGACTGATGTTGACGATGAATCAAGTTCACTCAAATGCGGACAATGAAATAGCACTCTTGGTACCAATTCTTGTCGGTTCTCACACCTACACAAGTAAAAGCTTATGGTGGAGCTTGGTTAGGATGGTGGCACAAAATTTGATGCAATTGTTAGTTTGACTCAAAGATGTTGAAAAAGATTCGCGAATTTGCAAATGCAACAAGTAGACCAAGCAAGTAGTGGAACACGGAAACACACACGCAAATAGAATAATGGGATTGTGTAAACCAAAAATGAGCCAAAATATGGAGTCCACGAAAATGCTCTTGTTGCACAATACTCGAGAGACGCTAGCACGATTGCACAATATGCGGATACGGAGCTTGTGCACAACCTACTAGGCAAAAATGAAAGGATCTCTATACCAAGTATGCTATATGTATGGTATTTCGGTGATATGATCCAAGATGATCGGATATGACAATCTTAATGTAGTATGATGTTATGGTTCTTGCTTATAAGCTCTTTGCTTATCTTTCTCTTTTTGCTTAAAATATGGCTCTTTCACTTTTGAGCTCTTTTCTCATGCAAAACTTCACGAACCAGGATAGCAATTGTGTATGCAATGACAACTTTGTAACACAAGAGATGATATGGTATGTATGCTATAGTGTATGATCACTAATGTGCACAAGTCACGTTGCCGGCAATACTCAATGGCTAGTCTCGATGGGTAAGCAACGCGAAAGTAAGGCAAAGGTGGTTAACAATGCAATGGCAAGGCGTAGACAAAGATGTCGTCGAAGTTACGTCCGTAGCAATGATGAGTAGTCGACGAAGATGAGTGGTGGTGATGTTGATGTCGCGTCGTACCTAAATAGCCGAAACACAATAGGACACGGGAAACCACAACTCAAATTCTCAAACTCAAAGTCGAATGGTGGTACGGAGGGTGTGTCGTGGGGGTTTGGCAGGTGAAGGTGGTGGTGGTCGAAATGGGTGGAGTGCGGAGGCGTAGGTGGTGGTGAAAAACTGCAGAAAATGTAGTTTCGACAAAGGAAGCCGGATGATCTGGGCCAGGAGCCGGATGATCCGGGCGCATCCGGATGATCCGGGTCAGGGTCCAGATGATCCGGGCAGGTCAACTGCGCTCGGGAACTGCTCAGGATGAACTCGAAAACGGCAAGAAATTCGAAGATTTCGCGGATTTTGGATGGATTTCGAGGTTGAGAAGGTGGGGAAAGGCAAGATCCACGAGTTACACAACGAATCCACGGATCAAAATCAACAAAACATCATCAAAACCAACAGATCACAAAAAAATTTGGGGGCTATTTTTGGTGGGGTGATACGTCTCCAACGTATCTATAATTTTTTTATTGTTCCATGCTATTATATTACCCGTTTTGGATGTTTATGGGATTTACTTTACACTTTTATATTATTTTTGGGACTAACCTATTAACCGGAGGCCCAGCCCATCTTGTTGTTTTCTTGCCTATTTCAGTGTTTCGAAGAAAAGGAATATCAAACGGAGTCCAAACGGAATGAAACCTTCGAGAGCGTGATTTTTGGAACGAACGTGATCCAGGAGACTTGGAGTTGAAGTCAAGTCGAGGTGGCCACGAGGGTGGGGGCGCCCCACCCCCCCACTGGGCGCGCCCCCTATCTCATGGACCCCTCGAGGCTCCCCCGACCGACTTATTTCTCCTATATAAGTCCACATACCCTAAAACCTTCGAACAACAAGATAGATCGGGAGTTCTGCCGCCGCAAGCCTCTGTAGCCACCAAAAACCTCTCGGGAGCCCGTTCCGGCACCCTGCCGAAGGGGGGATCCCTCACCGGTGGCCATCTTCATCATCCCGGCGCTCTCCGTGATGAGGAGGGAGTAGTTCACCCTCGGGGCTGAGGGTATGTACTAGTAGCTATGTGTTTGATCTCTCTCTCTCTCTCGTGTTCTCTCTATGGCATGATCTTGATGTATCACGAGCTTTGCTATTATAGTTGGATCTTATGATGTTTCTCCCCCTCTACTCTCTTGTGATGAATTGAGTTTTCCTCTTGAAGTTATATTTTCGGATTGAGTCTTTAAGGATTTTAGAACACTTGATGTATGTCTTGCCATGCTTATCTGTGGTGACAATGGGATATTCACGTGATCCACTTGATGTATGTTTTGGTGATCAACTTGCGGGTTCCGCCCATGAACCTGTGCATAGGGGTTGGCACAAGTTTTCGTCTTGACTCTCCCGTAGAAACTTTGGGGCACTCTTTGAAGTACTTTGTGTTGGTTGAATAGATGAATCTGAGATTGTGTGATGCATATCGTATAATCAAGAACACGGATACTTCAGGTGACAATGGAGTATCTAGGTGACATTAGGGTTTTGGTTGATTTGTGTCTTAAGGTGTTATTCTAGTACGAACTCTATGATAGATCGAACGGAAAGAATAGCTTTGTGTTATTTTACTACGGACTCTTGAATAGATAGAATAGAAAGGATAACTTTGAGGTGGTTTCATACCCTACCATAATCTCTTCATTTGTTCTCCGCTATTAGTGGCTTTGGAGTGACTCCTTGTTGCATGTTGAGGGATAGTTATATGATCCAAGTATGTTATTATTGTTGAGAGAACTTGCACTAGTGAAAGTATGAACCCTAGGCCTTGTTTCCTACCATTGCAATACCGTTTGTGCTCACTTTTACCATTAGTTACCTTGCTGTTTTTATATTTTCAGATTACAAAAACCTATATCTATCATCCATATTGCACTTGTATCACCATCTCTTCGCCGAACTAGTGCACCTATACAATTTACCATTGTATTGGATGTGTTGGGGACACAAGAGACTCTTTGTTATTTGGTTGCAGGGTTGTTTGAGAGAGACCATCTTCATCCTACGCCTCCCACGGATTGATAAACCTTAGGTCATCCACTTGAAGGAAATTTGCTACTGTCCTACAATCCTCTGCACTTGGAGGCCCAACAACGTCTACAAGAAGAAGGTTGTGTAGTAGACATCAAGCTCTTTTCTGGTGCCGTTGCCGGGGAGGTGAGTGCTTGAAGGTATATCTTTAGATCTTGCAATCGAATATTTTTGTTTCTTGTTTTATCACTAGTTTAGTCTATAAAAGAAAACTAAAAAATGGAATTGAGTTTGCCTCATACGCTTCATCTTTTTAATATCTTTCGTGAGAATGATGAAAAGGAAAATTGTGCTCAAGTGCTAGAAGAAGAAGTCTATAAAATGTTTGGTACTACATTTTTGAATGATGAGCATGATTGCAATGTTGTTAGTATGAATTCCTTGAATATCCATGATGCTAATGATATGCAAAGCCACAAGCTTGGGGAAGCTATGTTTGATGAAGATGATATTTTTCGTCTCCCAAGTTTTGATATGCAAAATTGTTATGATGATAGCATGCCTCTTACCTATGATGATTATATTGATGAAAGTGGGTTTGGAAGAGTGTCAACTTTACGAAGTAACGATCCCACTATTTTGGAGGATGTTGAATATTATTGTGATGAATATGAAAGTCGATTTGGAAGAGTGTCAACTTTATTTAGTGATGATTCCACTATCTTGGAAGATGTTTCAATCGATTATGATGAGAACGAAGTTGCTACTTATGATGATTATTGTGATGAAACTTATGCTATAAAAAGTAGTGATGATTATATTTATAAAACTTTTCATGATTATGATTACCCTTTTTCTGAACATTACTCTTTTAATATGGAAACAATTTTTAGTATTCGAGTCTCTTATGATACTCCCACTATTCCGAATAAGAAGAATTTTGCTTATGTGGAGAGTAGTAAATTTTCTATGCTCGTAGATCATGAAAAGAATGCTTTATGTGCTGGTTATATTGTTGAATTCATTAATGATGCTACTAAAAATTATTATGAGGGAGGAACATATGCTTGTAGGAATTGCAATAATATCAAGTTTCCTCTCTATGTGCTTAAAATCTTAAAGTTATGCTTGTTTAGCCTTCCTATGCTAGTTGATTATTGTTCCCATAAGTTGTTTGCTCACAAAATCCCTATGCATAGGAAGTGGGTTAGACTTAAATGTGCTAGTCATATGCTTCATGATGCTCCCGTTATGTTTCAATTCTTATCTTTTATGTGAGCATCATTGTCATCATCATGCCTAGCTATAAAGGCATTAAAGAAAATCGCTTGTTGGGAGACAACCCAATATTTACCCTTACTGTTTTTGTGTGCTCACATTATTATGCTACTGTAGTAATCATTTTTCATAGCTTTTGTTTCAATAAAGTGCCAAGTAAGACCTTTAGGATAGATTACGGTGATAGTTGTGTTGATCCTGCTGAAAATCAGAAACTTTTGCACCCAGTAAATTAGTTTTTATAATTCACACAAATGTGCTTCCGATATGATTCTTTTTGATATGTATTGGTACACAAATTTCTTAGGACTTCCTAATTTGGTAGGATTTTTGGAGTTCCAGAAGTATACGTTTGATACAGACTACTACAGACTGTTCTGTTTTTGACAGATTCTGTTTTCCATGTGTTGTTTGCTTATTTTGATGTATCTATGAGTAGTATCGGAGGGTATGAACCATAGAGAAGTTGGAATACAGTATATATTACACCAATATGAATTTAGAATGAGTTCATTACAGTACCTAAGTGGTGGTTTTATTTTGTTACACTAACGGAGCTTATGAGTTTTCTGTTGAGTTTTGTGTTGTGAAGTTTTTAAGTTTTGGGTAAAGATTCGATGGACTATGAAATAAGGAGTGGCAAGAGCCTAAGCTTGGGGATTCCCAAGGCACCCCAAGGAAATATTAAAGTACAACCAAGAGCCTAAGCTTGTGGATGCCCCGGAAGGCATCCCCTCTTTCGTTTTCGTTCATCGGTAACTTTACTTGGAGCTATATTTTTATTCACCACATGGTATGTGTTTTGCTTGGAGTGTCATTTTATTTTATTTTGTTTTGCTTGCTGTTTGAATAAAATACCAATATCTGAAATTTTTAAATGTTAGAGAGTCTTTACATAGTTGCACAATTATTTGACTACTCATTGATCTTCACTTATATCTTTCGGAGTAGTTTGTCGTTTGCTCTAGTGCTTCACTTATATCTTTTAGAGCACGGCGGTGGCTTGATTTTGTAGAAATTGCTAGTCTCTCATGCTTCACTTATATTATTTTGAGAGTCTCTTAAAACATCATGGTATTTGCTATGGTTATAAAATTGGTCCTAGAATGGTAGGCATCCAAGTTGGGTATAATTAAAACTATCATAGAAAGTGAATTGGATGCTATGATCAATTTGATGCTTGATAATTGTTTTGAGATATAGAAGTGGTGATATTAGAGTCATGCTAGTTGGGTGATTATGAATTTAAAGAATAATTGTGTTGAAGTTTGTGATTCCCGTAGCATGCACGTATGGTGAACCGCTTTGTGATGAAGTTGGAGCACAATTTTATTTATTGATTGTCTTCCTTATGAGTGGCGGTCGGGGACGAGCGATGGTCTTTTCCTACCAATCTATCCGCCTAGGAGCATGCGCGTAATACTTTGTTTTTGATGACTTGTAGATTTTTACAGTAAGTATATGAGTTCTTTTGACTAATGTTGAGTCCATGGATTATACGCACTCTCACCTTTCCACCATTGCTAGCCTCTCTTGTGCCGCGCAACTTTCGCCGGTACCATACACCCACCATATACCTTCCTCAAAACAGCCACCATACCTACCTATTATGGCATTTCCATAGCCATTCTGAGACATATTGCCATGCAACTTTCCACCGTTCCGTTTATATGACACGCATCATCATTGTCATATTTCTCTTTGCATGATCATGTAGTTGACATCGTATTTGTGGCAAAGCCACCTTCATAATTTTCATACATGTCGCTCTTGATCCATTGCATATCCTGGTACACCGCCGGAGGCATTCATATATAGTCATATCTTGTTCTAAGTTTTGAGTTGTAATTCTTGAGTTGTAAGTAGATAAAAGTGTGATGATCTTCATTATTAGAGCATTGTCCCAGTGAGGAAAGGATGATGGAGACTATGATTCCCCCACAAGTCGGGATGAGACTTCGGACTAAAGAAAGAAAAAAAAAGAAAAAAAAGGAGAAAGGCCAAAAAAGGGAAGGCCAAAGAAAAAAAAGAAAAAGTCAAAAAATGAGAGAAAAAGAGAGAAGGGACAATGCTACTATCCTTTTACCACACTTGTGCTTCAAAGTAGCATCATGATCTTCATGATAGAGAGTCTCCTATGTTGTCACTTTCATATACTAGTGGGAATTTTTCATTATAGAACTTGGCTTGTATATTCCAATGTTGGGCTTCCTCAAAATGCCCTAGGTCTTTGTGAGCAAGTGAGTTGGATGCACACCCACTTAGTTTCTTTTGTTGAGCTTTCATACATTTATAGGTCTAGTGCATCCGTTGCATGGCAATCCCTACTCACATTGATATCTATTAATGGGCATCTCCATAGCCCGTTGATACGCCTAGTTGATGTGAGACTATCTTCTCCTTTTTATCTTCTCCACAACCACCATTCTATTCCACATATAGTGTTATGTCCATGGCTCACGCTCATGTATTGCGTGAAAGTTGAAAAAGTTTGAGATTACTAAAATATGAAACAATTGCTTGGCTTGTCATCGGGGTTGTGCATGATTAAATACTTTGTGTGATGAAGATAGAGCAAAAGCCAGAGTATATGATTTTGTAGGGATAACTTTCTTTAGCCATGTTATTTTGAGAAGACATGATTACTTTGATTAGTATGCTTGAAGTATTACTATTTCTTATATCAATATGAACTTTTATTTTGAATCATTTGGATCTGAACATTCATGCCACAATAAAGAAAATTACATTGAGAAATATGCTAGGTAGCATTCCACATCAAAAATTCTGTTTTTATCATTTACCTACTCGAGGACGAGTAGGAATTAAGCTTGGGGATGCTTGATACGTCTCCAACATATCTATAATTTTTTATTGTTCCATGCTGTTATATTACCCGTTTCGGATGTTTATGGGCTTTAATTTACACTTTTATATTATTTTTGGGACTAACCTATTAACCGGAGGCCCAGCCCATCTTGCTGTTTTCTTGCCTATTTCAGTGTTTCGAAGAAAAGGAATATCAAACGGACTCCAAACGGAATGAAACCTTTGGGAGTGTGATTTTTGGAACGAACGTGATCCAGGAGACTTGGAGTTGAAGTCAAGGATGCTCCGAGGTGGCCACGAGGGTGCCCCCCCCCCCACTGGGCGTGCCCCTGTATCGTGGGCCCCTCGAGGCTCCCCCGACCGACTTATTTCGCCTATATAAGTCCACATACCCTAAAACCTTCGAAGAACAAGATAGATCGGGAGTTCCGCCGCTGCAAGCCTCTGTAGCCACCAAAAACCTCTCGGGAGCCCGTTCCAGCACCCTGTCGGAGGGGGGATCCCTCACCAGTGGCCATCTTCATCATCCCGGCGCTCTTCATGACGAGGAGGGAGTAGTTCACCCTCGGGGCTGAGGGTATGTACCAGTAGCTATGTGTTTTATCTCTCTCTCTCGTGTTCTCTCTATATCACGATCTTGACGTATCGCGAGCTTTGATATTATAGTTGGATCTTATGATGTTTCTCCCCCTCTACTCTCTTGTGATGAATTGAGTTTTCCTCTTGAAGTTATCTTTTCGGATTGAGTCTTTAAGGATTTTAGAACACTTGATGTATGTCTTGCCATGCTTATCTGTGGTGACAATGGGATATTCACGTGATCCATTTGATGTATGTTTTGGTGATCAACTTGCGGGTTCCGCCCATGAACCTATGCATAGGGGTTGGCACACATTTTGGTCTTGACTCTTCGGTAGAAACTTTGGGGCACTCTTTGAAGTACTTTGTGTTGGTTGAATAGATGAATCTGAGATTGTGTGATGCATATCGTATAATCATGCCCACGGATACTTCAGGTGACAATGGAGTATCTAGGTGACATTAGGGTTTTGGTTGATTTGTGTCTTAAAGTGTTATTCTAGTACGAACTCTATGATAGATCGAACGGAAAGAATAGCTTTATGTTATTTTACTACGCACTCTCGAATAGATAGAACAAAAAGGATAACTTTGAGGTGGTTTCATACCCTACCATAATCTCTTCGTTTGTTCTCCGCTATTAGTGGCTTTGGAGTGACTCTTGGTTGCATGTTGAGGGATAGTTATATGATCCAAGTATGTTATAATTGTTGAGAGAACTGGCACTAGTGAAAGTATGAACCCTAGGCCTTGTTTCCTACCATTGCAATACCGTTTGTGCTCACTTTTATCATTAGTTACCTTGCTGTTTTTATATTTTCAGATTACAAAAACCTATATATATCATCCATATTGCACTTGTACCACCATCTCTTCGCCGAACTAGTGCACCTATACAATTTACCATTGTATTGGGTGTGTTGGGGACACAAGAGACTCTTTGTTATTTGGTTGCATGGTTGTTTGAGAGAGACCATCTTCATCCTACGCCTCCTACGGATTGATAAACCTTAGATCATCCACTTGAGGGAAATTTGCTACTGTCCTACAAACCTCTACATTTGGAGGCCCAACAACGTCTACAAGAAGAAGGTTGTGTAGTAGGCATCATGGGGATTTTCGGGTTTAGGATGAAATCAACAAAATCAAGCTAGAAAACACGGGGTAGGGGCTCCAAAAACGTGATCAACGTGGCTCATGATACCAAGATGATGTAGGAAGGAACCCTAGGGGCCGATCTTTCACGTTTGGAGTGGATCCAACGGGGAAACACGAAGAACGCGCGGAAGAACACGAGGGAAATCACTAGGGGAAAATGAGATAAACACTCAACTGACACGAATTTGATCACACAAGTGCTAGATCATCGAGGCACAAAGTAACATGAGATCCAAAGTCAACAAGGGACGATACAAAGGTAGCCGTTCTTCTCCATGAGGAGGTCTTAATTGTCTTCTCCGGATGGATCTTCTCCGAAGAGGTGTGGTCCCTCACGAGGAGTAGATCCGTGCGGATGAGCAATGCTATATGTCAAATGATCTAAACCAATGCTAAGTCTCGAAGTGAGGAGGAGGAGTCCTATATATAGGCTAGGGGGCGAAGGGGTACATGGGCTCAGCCCAACACATGCGCACAGGCGCTGGCCGGATGATCCCGGCTCAGCCGGATGATCCGGGTGGATGCCCGGATGAGCTGGTGGCGCGGGTGGTGGCGGTGCCGGTCCGGATGTCCGGCTGGGGGTCCGGATGTCCGGGAGGGGTCCGGATGATCCAGGACGGCATCCGGATGATCCGGCTTCAGGTGAGAGCTTCGGGTGTCTTCGGGGCGAATTAGCCGGATCGTCCGGGCTCTGTCCGGATCGTTCGGACCCTTGTCCGGATAGTCCGGCCAGCCTGGGCCTTGGTGCTTTTCCTCTCCGTCTTCACGCATGTCTTCCGCTTCCGGTTCTCCTTGCTTCCTAGCTTCTCCATGGTTAACTCCTTGGTACCTGAGTGTGCAAAGCGTCTTTGTTTGAGGTAGTAACCATGTCTCATGTGAATCGAAAGGGAGTTGTGAGAGGAGTGATGTCACCTCGGTTTCGAGAGCTCTTGCACGTGCTCGAGTCATAGGTCCAAGTGGTGTTGTATGGGATGTAGATGCGTTCATGGGGATGATCGTGGGATGCTCCGCATCACCCAAGCTAGGCCTATTTGTTTTCTTTGACTTACTGGGCTACAAATCTTTCAAGACGAGGAGGGACGCATTCCAGCCTGGCCAAAGAGTATGGTCAGTGTATGTTAAAAGTAATATCAAAGGGGTTGGAAATTCCAAAAAAATTATAGCAAATGGGATATTAGTTTTTTTTTGTTTTTGTTCTTCACTGATATTTTATAGTATTTCATTGGATTTAACATGACATAGTACTAATTTATTTTTAAATTTGTTTTAGTATGGCTACTAATTTTTGGATTAAGAATATTTTGTTCCCGAGCCAAAATTTGCGAATTTTCAAAATTTCGCACATATTTAGTTAATTTTTTTAACCCTGGTACTGACCAGAAAATGGGCAGCAATTCTAAAAATGGAAAACGGGCTGCAATAAATTCCATATGAATTAGAAAATGAGTAAAAATTATAAAAATCATCGCAAATGGGTTGTATGCGCCACAAATTTCGAGGCTGACTTGTTTACGCAAGGGTTTGTCACTCAACACACGATTCTAGCAGCAGCGACTGTTGGATGTCCATCCAACGACCGACGTGCTTCTTCAATCTCTGATCTTCCTGCTCCAGCCGCCTAAACTAGCGCCGGCGGGACTGCCTGCTCCCTCCTCTTGTGGCCTGCTGTGATGCCGTGCAGGCTTCCTAGGCCCACCCTACTTCCTCCGTAGGCCTGGCCGCACGCAATCAACTGCCTCCTTATTATGCGAAAAAAATGATTCCTCCCACTGACATCTGGGGCGCACCGGTTGGGAGGCTGACCTGTGGGCCTACTAAGTTGACACATATGCAGGGCTTGTCAACTTAGTCAACAAACGACTGTAGCAACTGTAACCATTGGATTTGAATCGAACGGTCATGTTGCATCTTCAAGTGCTGCTCTTCTTGCACCAGCTGCCCAAACCAGCGCCGGCGAGACCGCCTGCTCCTGCCTCCAGTGGCCGGTTGTGCTGCCGCTGAGGCCTCACCGCCCCCTACTACTCCCACCGCTAGCCAGGCCCTGCGGCGAAGGCAGCCTCACACCGCAGCCGAACTAGTGAACCCTCATACTCCTCTTCGCGTGGGCATCCACTGCCGCGTCTTCCCCGGCTCCGCGTCGTCCCCTTCCTAGGCCTCCCCATCGTCCATAGCCCTGGTGCTCTCAGCGTGGCGTGGTCAACGTGGTCATGGAACGACTTCCATCGTACGTGGATTGTACGTGGAGAGGCTGATAGCTGGGTCCACGGCCGCACACAAGGAAATGCCTCCTTATTACATGCAAAATAATGATTCCTCGAGCTGACATCTCGGACTGATACGTCTCCAATGTATCTATAATTTTTGATTGTTTCATGCTATTATATTACCCCTTTTGGATGTTTATGGGCTTTATTTTACACATTTATATCATTTTTGGGACTAACCTACTAACCGAAGGCCCAGCCCGTATTGTTGTTTTTTGCGTATTTTAGTATTTCGAAGAAAAGGAATATCAAACGGAGTCCAGACGGAATGAAACCTTCGGGAGCGTGATTTTTGGAACGAACGTGATCCAGAGGACTTGGAGTGCAAGTCAAGAAGCAGCCGAGGCGGCCACGAGAGGGTAGCCCCCCCCCCCTACAGGGCGTGCTCCCCTGTCTCGTGGGCCCCTCGGGCGGCCACCGACGTACTTCTTCCTCCTATATAAGCCTACGTACCCCGAAAACATCCAGGGAGCCAACGAAACACAATTTCCACCATCGTAACCTTCTGTATCCGCGAGATCCCATCTTGGAGCCTTCGCCGGCGCTCTACCGGAGGGGGAATCGACCATGGAGGGCTTCTACATCAACACCATAGCCCCTCTGATGAGTTGTGAGTAGTTTACCACAGACCTTAGGATCCATAGTTATTAGCTAGATGGCTTCTTCTCTCTTTTTGGATCTCAATACAATGTTCTCCCCCTCTCTTGTGGAGATCTATTCGATGTAAACTCTTTTTGCGGTGTGTTTGTCGAGATCCGATGAATTGTGGGTTTATGATCAAGTTTATCTATGAGAAATATTTGAATCTCCTCTGAATTCTTTTATGTATGATTGAGTTATCTTTGCAAGTCTCTTCGAATTATCAGTTTGGTTTGGCCTACTAGATTGATCTTTCTTGCCATGGGAGAAGTTCTTAGCTTTGGGTTCAATCTTGCGGTGTCCTTACCCAGTGACAGAAAGGGTTCAATCTTGAGTTATCTTGAGAGAAGCCTCTAGTGAAACCTATGGCCCCCGGGTCTATCTCTTATCATATTTGCTTCCAATCTACTTTTATTTGCATCTTCACTTCTTGCATCTATATTATAAAATACCAAAAATATATTTATCTTATCATACTATCTCTATTAGATCTCACTTTTGCAAGTGGCTGTGAAGGGATTGACAACCCCTTTATTGCATTCGTTGCGAGTTCTTTGTTTGTTTGTGTAGGTGCATGGGACTTTTGAGGAGCCTCCTACTGGATTGATACCTTGGTTCTCAAAAACTGAGGGAAATACTTACGCTACTATTGCTGCATCACCCTTTCCTGTTCAAGGAAAACCAACACAAGCTCAAGATGTAGCAAGAAGGATTTCTGGCACCGTTGCCTGGGAGGTCTTCGCTCAAGTCAAGACATACCAAGTACCCATCACAAACTCATCTCCCTCGCATTTACATTATTTGCCATTTGCCTCTCGTTTTCCTCTCCCCCACTTCACCCTTGCCATTTTATTCGCCCTCTCTTTCCCAATCTCCTCCTCTCTTTCGCTTGCCTTTTTCTGTTTGCTTGTGTGTTGGATTACTTGTTGCCATGGCACAAGATAATACCAAATTGTGTGATTTCTCGAATACCAATAATGATGATTTCCTTAGTACTCCGATTGCTCCTCTTAATGATGTTGAGTCTTGTGAAATCAATATTGCTTTGCTGAATCTTGTTATGAAAGATCAACTCGCCGGCCTTCCTAGTGAAGATGCCGCTACTCATCTAAACAACTTTGTTGATTTGTGTGATATGCAAAAGAAGAAAGATACGGATAATGATATTGTTAAATTGAAGTTATTTCCATTTTCACTTAGAGATCGTGCTAAAGTTTGGTTTTCGTGTTTGCCTAAAAATAGTATTGATTCTTGGAACAAGTGCAAAGATGCTTTTATCTCTAAATATTTTCCTCCCGCTAAGATCATCACTCTTAGGAACGATATTATGAATTTTAAACAACTAGATCATGAGCATGTTGCGCAATCTTAGGAAAGAATGAAATTGATGATTCACAATTGCCCTACTCATGGTTTGAATTTATGGATGATCATACAAAAATTTTATGCCGGTTTGAACTTTGCTTCTAGAAATCTCTTAGATTCGGTCGCGGGAGGCACGTTTATGGAAATCACGTTAGGAGATGCTACAAAACTTCTTGATAATATTATGGCTAATCATTCTCAATGGCACACCGAAAGATCTTCTAGTAAAAAAGTGCATGCTATAGAAGAAATCAATGTTTTGAGTGGAAAGATGGATGAACTTATGAAATTGTTTGCTACTAAGAATACTCCTCTTGATCCCAATGATATGCCTTTGTCTACCTTGATTTAGAATAATAATGAATCTATGGATTTGAATTTTGTTGGTAGGAATAGTTTTGGAAACAATGCTTATAGAGGAAACTTTAATGCTAGACCGTTCCCTAGTAATTCCTCTAATAATTATGGAAATTCCTACAATAATTCCTATGGTAATTTTAATTAGATGCCCTCTGATTTTGAGAATAGTTGAAAGAATTTATGATCTCTCAAAAGAATTTTAGTGCTTTCCTTGAAGAAAAATTGCTCAAAGTTGATGATTTGGTTAGGAACGTTGATAGACTTTCGCTTGATGTTGATTCTCTTAAACTTAGATCTTCTTCCCGTAAGCATGATATCAATGAGTCTCTCAAAGCAATGAGAATTTCCATTGACGAGTGCAAGGAAAGAACCGCTAGATTGCGTGCTAAAAAAGATTGCTTTATAAAGGCGTGTTCTTCTAGTTTCCATGAAAATAATGAGGAAGACCTTAAAGTTATTGATGCGTCTCCTATTAGATCTTTTTTTTTGCAATATGAATCTTGATAATTATGGGACTGGAGATGAGTCAACTCTACCTAGAAGGCGTCCCAAGAATTCGGAGTTTTTAGATCTTGATGCTAAATTTGGTAAAAGTGGGATTGGAGAGGTCATGACTTTAAATAGCATTGAACCCACTATCTCGGATTTCAAGGAATTTGATTATGATAACTTTTCTTTAGAAGGTTGTATTTCCTTGTTGCAATCCGTTGTTAATTCTCCTCATGCTTATAGTCAAAATAAAGCTTTTACCAAACATATCGTTGATGCCTTGATGCAATCTTATGATGAAAAACTTAATTTGGAAGTTTCTATACCTAGAAAACTTAATGATGAGTGGGAACCTACTATAAAGATTAGAATTAAAGATCATGAGTTTTTTGCTTTGTGTGATTTGGGTGCTAGTGTTTCCACGATTCCGAAAACTTTATGTGATATTCTAGGTTTCCATGATCTTGATGATTACTCTTTAAATTTGCACCTTACGGATTCCACCATTAAACAACCAATGGGAAGGATCAATGATGTCCTCATTGTTGCAAATAGAAATTTGGTGCCCGTAGATTTTATCGTTCTTGGTATAGATTGCAATCTTTCTTGCCCTATTATTCTTGGTAGACCTTTCCTTAGAACGATTGGTGCGATTATTGATATGAAGGAAGGGAATATTAGATTCCAATTTCCATTAAAGAAAGGCATGTAGCACTTTCCAAGAAAGAAAGTCAAATTAACTTATGAATCTATCATGTGAGCTACTTATGAATTTAATGCCAAAGATGGCACTACTTAGATCTATCTTCGCTTTTATGCCTAGCTCGGGGCGTTAAACGATAGCGCTAGTTGGGAGGCAACCCAATTTTCTTTGTTTTTTTGTTTTTGTTCCTGTTTAGTAATAAATAATGCATCTACCTCCTGTTTAGATGTGTTTTTATCTTTTAATTAGTGTTTGTGCCAAGTACAACCTATAGGATAACCTATAATGATAGTTGATTTGATTCTGCTGAAAAACAGAAACTTTGCACGCACGAATTTAGTTTTGTTAAATCACAGAAACGTGATTTTGCATTGATTAGTGTTGCTTCTAATCAATAGACAAATTGTCCAGGACTTCCTATTTTGGTAGGATTTTTAGAGTTCCAGAAGTTTGCGTTAGTTACATATTGCTACAGACTGTTCTGTTTTTGACAGATTCGTGTGTTGTTTGCTTATTTTGATGCATCTATGGCTAGTAAAATAGTTTATAAACCATAGAGAAGTTGGAATACAATAGGTTTAACACCAAAATAAATAAAGAATGAGTTCATTACAGTACCTTATGTGGTGGTTTTGTTTTCTTTCACTAACAGAGCTTATAAGATTTCCTGTTGAGTTTTGTGTTGTGAAGTTTTCAAGTTTTGGGTAGAGCTTTTATGGACTATGGAATAAGGAGCGGCAAGAGCCTAAGCTTGGGGATGCCCATGGCACCCCAAGATATTCAAGGATAGCCAAAATCCTAAGCTTGGGGATGCCCCGGGAAGGCATCCCCTCTTTCGTCTTCGTTCATTGGTAACTTTACTTGGAGCTATATTTTTATTCGCCACATGATATGTGTTTTGCTTGGAGTGTCGTGTATTATATTAGTCTTTGCATTTTAGTTTACCACAATCATCCTTGCTGTACACACCTTTTGGGAGAAACCTACTTGATTATAATTTGCTAGAATACTCTATGTGCTTCACTTATATCTCTTGAACTTGATAGTTTTTGCTCTAGTGCTTCACTTATATCTTTTAGAGCACGGCGGTGGATTAATTTTGAAGAAATTGCTAGTCTCTCATGCTTCACTTATATTATTTTGAGAGTCTTTTAGAACAGCATGGTATTTGCTATGGTTACAAATTTGGTCCTAGAATGATGAGCATCCAAGTTGGGTATAATAAAAACTATCATAGAAAGTGAAGTGGATGCTATGATCAATTTGATGCTTGATAATTGTTTTAAGATATGGAGGTAGTGATATTAAAGTCATGCTAGTTGAGGTGATTATGAACAATACTTGAGTTGAGGTTTGTGATTCCCGTAGCATGCACGTATGGTGAACCGCTTTGTGATGAAGTTGGAGCACAATTTTATTTATTGATTGTCTTCCCTATGAGTGGCGGTCGGGGACGAGCGATGGTCTTTTCCTACCAATCTATCCCCCTAGGAGCATGCGCATAGTACTTTGTTTTTGATGACTTCTAGATTTTTGCAATAAGTATATGAGTTCTTTTGACTAATGTTGAGTCCATGGATTATACGCACCTTCACCCTTCCACCATTGCTAGCCTCTCTTGTGCCGCGCAACTTTCGCCAGTACCATACACCCACCATATACCTTCCTCAAAACACCCACCATACCTACCTATTATGGCATTTCCATAGCCATTCCGAGATATATTGCCATGCAACTTTCCACCGTTCCGTTCATATGACACGCATTACTTTTGTCATATTGCTCTTTGCATGATCATGTAGTTGACATCGTATTTGTGGCAAGGCCACCTTCATAATTTTCACACATGTCGCTCTTGATTCATTGCATATCCCGGTACACCGCCGGAGGCATTCGTATAGAGTCATATCTTGTTCTAGCTTTGAGTTGTAATTCTTGAGTTGTAAATCCATAGAAGTGTTATGATCTTCATTATTAGAGCATTGTCCGAGTGAGGAAAGGATGATGGAGACTATGATTCCCCCACAAGTCGAGATGAGACTTCGGACTTTACAAAAAGAAAAAAAGAAAAAGAAAGAAAAAAAAGAGAAAGGCCAAAAGGAAAAAAAAAAGAAAGGCCAAAGAAAATAAAAGAGAAAAGAAAAAATATTAAAAAAAATGAAAAAAATGAGAGAAAAAGAGAGAAGGGACAATGCTACTATCTCTTTTTCCACACTTGTGCTTCAAAGTAGCACCATGATATTCATGATAGAGAGTCTCATATGTTGTCACTTTCATATACTAGTGGGAATTTTTCATTATAGAACTTGGCTTGTATATTCCAATGATGGGCTTCCTCAGAATGCCCTAGGTCTTTGTGAGCAAGCAAGTTGGATACACACCCACTTAGTTTCTTTTGTTGAGCTTTCATATATTTATAGCTCTACTGCATCCGTTGCATGGCAATCCCTACTCACTCACATTGATATCTATTAATGGGCATGTCCATAGCCCGTTGATACGCCTAGTTGATGTGAGACTATCTTCTCCTTTTTTGTCTTCTCCACAACCACCATTCCACTCCACATATAGTGCTATGTCCATGGCTCACGCTCATGTATTGCGTGAAAGTTGAAAAAGTTTGAGATTATTAGAGTATGAAACAATTGCTTGGCTTGTCATCGGGGTTGTACATGATTAAATACTTTGTGTGATGAAGATAGAGCAACAGCCAGACTATATTATTTTGTAGGGATAACTTTCTTTGGCCATGTTATTTTGAGAAAACATGATTACTTTGATTAGTATGCTTGAAGTATCACTATTTCTTATGTCAATATGAACTTTTATTTTGAATCATTTGGATCTGAACATTCATGCCCCAATAAAGAAAATTACATTGAGAATTATGCTAGGTAGCATTCCACATCAAAAATTCTGTTTTTATCATTTACCTACTCAAGGACGAGCAGGAATTAAGCATGGGGATGCTTGATACGTCTCCAACGTATCTATAATTTTTGATTGTTTCATGCTATTATATTACCCCTTTTGGATGTTTATGGGCTTTATTTTACACATTTATATCAATTTTGGGACTAACCTACTAACCGGAGGCCCAGCCCGTATTGCTATTTCTTTTGCCTATTTTAGTATTTCGAAGAAAAGGAATATCAAACGGAGTCCAAACGGAATGAAACCTTCGGGAGCGTGATTTTTGGAACGAAGGTGATCCAAAGGACTTGGAGCCGAGGCGGCCACGAGAGGGTAGCCCCCCCTACAGGGCGCGCCCCCCTGTCTCGTGGGCCCCTTGGGCGGCCACCGACATACTTCTTCCTCCTATATAAGCCTACGTACCCCGAAAACATCCAGGGAGCCAACAAAACACAATTTCCACCACTGTAACCTTCTGTATCCGTGAGATCCCATCTTGGAGCCTTCGCCGGTGCTCCGCCGGAGGGGGAATCGACCACGGAGGGCTTCTACATCAACACCATAGCCCCTCCGATGAGTTGTGAGTAGTTTACCACAGACCTTCGGGTCCATAGTTATTAGCTAGATGGCTTCTTCTCTCTTTTTGGATCTCAATACAATGTTCTCCCCCTCTCTTGTGGAGATCTATTCGATGTAAACTCTTTTTACGGTGTGTTTGTCGAGATCCGATGAATTGTGGGTTTATGATCAAGTTTATCTATGAGAAATATTTGAATCTTCTCTGAATTCTTTTATGTATGATTGAGTTATCTTTGCAAGTCTCTTCGAATTATCAGTTTGGTTTGGCCAACTAGATTGATCTTTCTTGCCATGGGAGAAGTGCTTAGCTTTTGGTTCAATCTTGCGGTGTCCTTACCCAGTGACAGAAAGGGTTGCAAGGCACGTATTGTATTGTTGCCATAGAGGATAAAAAGATGGGGTTTATATCATATTGCATGAATTTATCCCTCTACATCATGTCATCTTGCTTAAGGCGTTACTCTATTCTTACGAACTTAATACTCTAGATGCAGGCAGGAGTCGGTCGATGTCTGGAGTAATAGTAGTAGATGCAGGCAGGAATCGGTGTACTTGTCACGGACGTGATGCCTATATACATGATCATGCCTAGATAATCTCATATTATTCGCTTTTCTATCAATTGCTCGACAGTAATTTTTTCACCCACCATAATACTTATGCTATCTTGAGAGAAGCCTCTAGTGAAACCTATGGCCACCGGGTCTATCTCTTATCATATTTGCTTCCAATCTACTTTTATTTGCATCTTTACTTTTTGCATCTATATTATAAAATACCAAAAATATATTTATCTTATCATACTATCTCTATTAGATCTCACTTTCGCAAGTGGCCATGAAGGATTGACAACCCCTTTATTGCGTTGGTTGCGAGTTCTTTGTTTGTTTGTGTAGGTGCGTGGGACTTTTGAGGAGCCTCCTACTGGATTGATACCTTGGTTCTCAAAAACTGAGGGAAATACTTACGCTACTATTGCTGCATCACCCTTTCCTCTTCAAGGAAAACCAACGCAAGCTCAAGACGTAGCAGGGACCCACCGGAAGAGCCTCTGTATTTCGCGAAAAAAACGTTCCCCCTGCTGACAGGTCGGACCCACCAGCTATATCTTCGCATGCAAGGAAGTGTCTCCTTATTACGCACAAAAAATGAATACCCCCTGCTAGCTGGGACCCACCATAGTGGGTGGCTAACTTGAGGGCCTACTAAGTTGACGGGGACGGAGGGCTTTGTCAACTTAGTCAATACTCTAGTGACCGTATGATGTCCATCCAACGGCCATAGTGCTTCTTCAACCTCTGGTCTTCTTGCTCTAGCCGCCCAAAGCAGCGTCGGTCGTGCCGCCTGGTCCTGCCTTCCGTGGCCAGTTGTGCTGCCGCGGAGGCCTCACCGCCCCCATACTACTCCCACTGCTGGCCAGGCCATCCCTCTACTCACCCACACCCCCTGTTATTCTGCAGCGACGGCAGCGTCACACCGCAGCCGAACCAGTGAACCCTCGTACTCCTCTCCGCGTGGGCATCCACTGCCGCGTCTTCCCCAGTTCTGTGTCGTCCCCTTCCTAGGCCTCGCCGTCGTCCACCATCGTTGTGCTCTCGGCGCGGTGTGGTCAACGTGTTCAAGGAACGACTTCCATTGGACGTGGACTGTACGTGGAGAGGCTGACAGCTGGGTCCACAGCCGCAACAAGGAAGTGCCTCCCTATTACATGAAAAATAATGATACCTCCACCTGACAGCAGGGACCCACCGGATGGGCCACTGTATTTCGTGAAAAAAACGTTTCCCCCTGACTGCTGGGACCCACCAGCTACATCTTCACATCCAAGGAAGTGCGTCCGGGCAAAAAAATGATTCGCCCCCCTGACTGCTGGGACCCACCAGCTACATCTTCGCACGCAAGAAAGTGCCTGACAGTTGGGACCCACCTGGTCGAAGCGTACATAGCGTTGTCATTCTGGTCGTGAACGTGTACGTACATACTGGTGGATGTAGAGGCGCGCACGTGTCATAGTAGAGACGCGCACGTAGCATGTACACGTACGTACAACGGCCAGGGTGCAAGAAAGTAAATACGGCCATGTACGTACATATGGGCGGGGTCTCGAACGCCTACTCGCGCATACATACAGCCAGGGCTCATGTACATGGCTGGGTCGGAACGGAGAAACTGCGTCGTTGTTGTGTTCATGGGGAGGCAACGGAATGCGTCGTGTTCATGGGGAGGCAATGGAATGCGTCGTGTTCATCGGGAGGCAACGGAACGCATGGGAGCCAACCGTCTTGGACGGAACAGGCGATGGAAACGAGGCCTGGCGTACCGCACAATGGAGGAAACGGCCTTGTGTTCGACCGGCCACGTTCGAAACGGGATCCTGTTCATCGGGAGGGGTCTGGCGTACCGCAAAACGGAGGAAACAGACTTGTGTTGGACCTCCTACGGTCAAAACGGGGTCCCGTTGATCGGGAGGGGTGTGGCATACCGCAAAACGGACGAAACGGACTTGTGTTGGAGCGCTAGGTCAAAACGGGGGTCCTGTTCATCGGGAGGGGTGCGGCGTACCGCAAAACGGGACTCCACGAGATACTGTTCATCTCCACCGTCGACCTCCTCCAGCGTCCACGGGCTACTGTTCATCCACCGTCGACCTCCTCCAGCTTCCACCTGCGACTGTTCATCCATGGGCTCCTGTTCATCCAGCCTCCACCGCGCGCTACTCCACCGGCTACTGTTCAACCACCCCTCTCCACGGGCTCCTGTTCAACCACCCCTCCACGGGCTACTGTTCATCCACCCCTCCACCGTCTATTATTCATCCAGCCCTTCACGGGGTCGTCCTATTCATCCAGCCCTCCACGGGGTCCTGTTCATCCAGCCCCAACCGGCTCGATCGATCGGGGTCCTGTTCATCCAGAGGCAACGCCACGGGGTCCTGTTCATCCACCCCAGCGCTCACTGTTCATCCACCCCCCCCTACAACGCTCACTGTTCATCCAGAGGCAGCATCGATCAGCTTCAGTTAGCAGCAGTAGCGAAGGAATTGCTCGATCGGGTTCAGTTAACAGCCATCGATCGATCGCTCGGGTTCAGTAACGCGTAGCCTGCAGTGCAATCACTCGGGTTCAGTTAGAGCCCAACGCCTCGCTCGGGTTCAGTTAGAGCTAATGCCTTGCAACATGCGCGTATGTGTACGAGAGAAATGCGCATCTCTCAGTCCCCAACCACCCACCGTAGCCGGGAACTCTCTGAAATTTTCCTCGCCCTCGCTTCTACCACGGTTTTTTCCGTCATGGACGGCCCAAAGAATGTCATGCAGCTGCGTCTCCGGCCCGCCCAGGACGAAAAGCCCATTTTTTTGTCATGATTTTTTGTCATAGAAGTAGGAGTCCACCACATCTATGATGATATTGGGTTTTGTCACAATTATCGTCATAGAAGTGTCATAAGTATGACAGAAAAAATTTTGTTCGGCCCCAAAATGTCACAGATGTGTCTTTTTTTTGTAGTGATAGGATGACAACACATCATTGGATAATAATATGAAGCATAAAGCACCATGTTCAAGTAGAGGGTACAGCAGGTTGTGGGACAGTGAACCGCTGAATATAGATGGGGGAAGGTGATGGAGATGTTGGTGAAGATGATGGAGGTGTTGGTGTAGATCGAGGTGATGATGATGGCCTCCGGCGGTGTTCCGGCGCCACCGGAAGCAAGGGGGAGAGAGCCCCTCCTTCTTCTTCTTATTCTTCCTTGACCTTCTCCCTAGATGGGAGAAGGGTTTCCCCTCTGGTCCTTGGCTCACATGGGATGGGAGGGGCGAGAGCCCCTCCGAGATTGGATCTGTCTCTCTGTGTCTCTCTATTTTTGTGTTCTGGTATTCTGCCCTTTCACCGTTTCTTATATATCTGGAGATCCGTAACTCCGATTGGATTGAAACCTTCGCCACGATTTTTTTTCCGAAAATTAGCTTTCGTGCGGCCAAAGAAGAGCAGCAACCGCCTTACGGGTGCCCACGAGGGTCAGGGGCGCGCCCCCTGCCTCGTGGCCCCCTCAGGCACCGTCTTGCGTTGATTCTTCTAGTTAGGAGTAGGTTTCCCCCCTTTCCTAGTCCAACTAGGAGGGGGAAGGAAGGAGAAGAGGAGAAGAAGGAAAGGGGGGAAGGCCCCCCTCCCAATTCGGATTGGGCTTGGGGAAGTATGTCTAGAGGGGGGTGATTAGACTACTTGACCAATTAAAAACTTAACCTTTTCCCAGTTTTAGAGTTTGGCAGATTTTAGCTACTTTGGGACAAGTCAAGAAATCATCACACTATTCAAGCAAGCATGCAAAGAGTATATAGGCAGCGGAAATTAAAGCATGCAACTTGCAAGAAAGTAAAGGGAAGGGTTTGGAGGATTCAAATGTAATTGGAGACACGGATGTTTTTGGCGTGGTTCTGATAGGTGGTGATATCATACATCCACGTTGATGGAGACTTCAACCCACGAAGGGTAACGGCTGCGCGAGTCCATGGAGGGCTCCACCCACGAAGGGTCCACAAAGAAGCAACCTTGTCTATCCCACCATGGCCGTCGCCCACAAAGGACTTGCCTCACTAGCGGTAGATCTTCACGAAGTAGGCGATCTCCTTGCCCTTAAAAACTCCTTGGTTCAACTCCACAATCTTGTCGGAGGCTCCCAAGTGACACCTAGCCAATCTAGGAGACACCACTCTCCAAGAAGTAACAAATGGTGCGTTGATGATGAAATCCTTGCTCTTGTGCTTCAAATGATAGTCTCCCCAACACTCAACTCTCTCTCATAGGTTTTGGATCTGGTGGAAAGAAGATTTGAGTGGAAAGCAACTTGGGAAAGGCTAGAGATCAAGATTCATATGGTAGGAATGGAATATCTTGGTCTCAACACATGAGTAGGTGGTTCTCTCTCAGAAATGGTAAGTTGGAAGTGTAGGTTCGTTCTGATGGCTCTCTCCATGAATGAAGAGGAGGTGGAGGGGTATATATAGCCTCCACACAAAATCTAACCATTACACACAATTTACCAAACTCGGTGGGACCGATTCAACAGACTCGGTCGGACCGATTTAGTAAACCTAGTGACCGTTTGTGATTTTCGGTGGGACTGACATGCATCTCGGTGAGACCGATTCGGTTAGGGTTAGGGCATAACGTAATCTCGGTAAGACCGATTACACAAACTCGGTGGGACCGATTTGCTCTTTTCGGTGAGACGGAAATGTTACAAAAAGGAAACAGAGAGTTTACATTGCAATCTCGGTGGGACCGATCGCTCACTTCGGTTAGACCGAAATGTTACAAAGGGAAACAGAGAGATTACAATCCCATCTCGGTGAGATCGAGATCCCTATCGGTAAGACCGATTTGCTTAGGGTTTGTGGCAGTGGCTATGACTTTTGGAATCAGTGGCGCCGGATAGGAAGAATTGGTGTGACCGATTTTGTCTTTGGGTTTAGGTCATTTGTGGATGTGGGAAAGTAGTTGAGGGTTTTGGAGCATATCACAAAGCACATGAAGCAAGAGGCTCATTAAGCAACACCTCATCCCTCCTTGATAGTATTGGCTTTTCCTATAGACTCAATGTGATCTTGGATCACTAAAATATAAAATGAAGAGTCTTGAGCTTTTGAGCTTGAGCCAATCCTTTGTCCTTAGTATTTTGAGGGATCCACTTTCATCATCCATGCCATGCCATTCATTGAGCTTTCCTGAAATAATAGTCTTGGAATAGCATTAGCTCAATGAGCTATATGTTGTTATGAATTACCAAAGCCACCTAGGGATAGTTGCACTTTCAATCTCCCCCCTTTTGGTAATTGATGACAACATATAGATCAAAGCTTCGACAAATGATAATAAGATTGAATAACATCGTCGCTTTGAGAAGTATGTGATAAGCAAGAGCCCCCCCTAAATTTGTGCATAGTTTAAGATTTGCTTTGGACTGCAAATGCACAATGAATTAGGCTCATGGGTTACTCTTCCATGTCACATACATCTTGTTGGAGCGCTCAAAATAATAAACATTGAATACATACACTCATCACCAAGCAAAGTGAATGACCACATAAGATAGATAGGATAATATCAAACATGCATAAGTGTAGCTTATGATCAAACACATGATCATCAATGTCTCACAAGCATAGTATCTCAAACGATCAAAAGCAAACAAAGTTTAAACCACCAAATAAAGCAAGAGAGAACAAAAGCAACACTCTCTCTCTCTCTCGAAGCCTATGATCTATACATGTCTCCCCCTTTGGCAACAAGTTACCAAAAAGTTCATAGAAAATGCATAGTACTAGTTCGACTCTCAGGCTTGATCTTCTAGTGGTGGTGTCCTGATGACTCCAAGGACGAAGGCTTTAGTTGAAGTAGAGGGTGCTGGAGTGGATGCTGGAGCTAGTTGCACCGGAACTGAAGGGGCAGTAGCTGGTGCTGAAGTTGTTGCTCTAGTGTCTGTCATTGGCACTGCAACTGACCTCTGGGCTCTGGGCACTCTGGCAAACACATTTGTGGTAGTCTTGCCCTGCTTCTCCTGCATGTCCTCCTGCAGCTGCTCCACAACTGACTGAATCTCAGTTACTTTGACATCAAGGTCATGGAATTTGAGTTCCATGATTCTCTCAAGGCTCTCCTGATTCTGAGTGAGGGTGGCCAGTCCCTTCTCAATCCTCAGTGTAGATGCTATCAAGTAACCAAGCTGCTCCTGTTTGGTCTTCAAGAAATATTCACATGCCTCCTCTTGAGTTGGCATCCTGGCAGCCTTCTCCTTCTTTGCCTTCTCCTTCTTCTCCTGAGCTTGAACTGATGTTGGATCATTCTCATTCATGACAACCTCATTGTCCTCAAAGTCTGGATAAAGTGGAAAATGTTCCTTATCCAACTGATATTTTTCTGTGCCCATCTTTGAGTTGATCAATTCCTGAATCTGAGGTGCATATCCACAGCTCCTCTTCTGATCTGTTGCAGTCCTCTTAATTGTTTCAGTCATCAGGCTCATGACTTTGAACTTCTGTGGCACATCAAACACATGCAACATGTTGATGGCATGCCCTCTGATCATGTTATGGTCACCAGACTTGGGCAACAAAGTATGCCTCAGAATCCAATTAATGGTTGGCAACCCTGACAGCAGAAAGTGAACTGATCCAAACTTGTGAGTCTCAACTGCCTTGTCTGGGATCTCCTTGTACATGTGAGCCATTGAATTGTGATCCATCTTCTTCTTTGCATAGATATCCAGGTCATCCTCATTTTCCTTTGGGGCATTTATCAGACTTGCCCATTCTTCAACAGTTGACTGGTACCTTGTACCTTCAGACATCCAAACAATTCTTCCATCTGGATAAAAGTGTGATGTGGAGTAGAATTGCATGATAAGTTCATCATTCTAGTGGGTGAACTTTTGTCCAACAAAATCAGCAACTCCACAAGCAACAAAGCTTTCTTGCACTCCTGGATAGTGCTCTTCATTGTCCTTGATGTAGGTCTAGTCGACCCACCTCATGTCACAAACTATGGGCTTCTTATCCAACAGAATTGTCTCATAGAAGTCCTGTTGTTCCTTTGTATGGAACCTGTAGTCAACAGCAGTTCTTCTCCTTGAAGCATATGGATCTTCCATCCTCCACAGTCTCAGCCCTGAATCCTTCCTGATCCTCATGTCCTCAGCCACAAGATGGGCATCATTGTGGTCTGGTATCTTGGGCTTGAGCTTCCTTAGGACTTGACCTTCTTCATCTTCTTCTTCAGCAACATTGGGCACTGGGGCCTTGTTCTTCTCAGCAGCTGGAATACTTCTAGTATTCCTCTTTGGTACTTGCTTGGCCTTGGAGGCAGCTTTGGGTGCCTCTTTGGGCTTAGATGTTGCAGCCCTTGATCTTATTGCATCATCCATAAGCTTAGGTGCCTTAGGTGCTGGTGCAGCAACCTCTTCCTCTTCTTCAGAATCTCTTCTCATTGAGGGCTTTCCAAGGACCTTGGCAGTTGTGGTTCTTGCTCTCTTCTTCTTCTTGTCCTGAGCACCTTCATCCTCTGATTCAATTGTGAATTTCATAGTCTCTCCAGTGGGAACTTTCTTGGGCTTAGAAGAAGTGACTTTCTGTTCAGGTGCCTCTATGGGTTGAGTCTGTGTTGGCACTTGAGTGGACTTTCTGGCTTTAGGCATTGGTGTCCTCTTGGCAGGAACTTTCTTTTTCAGTCCAGGCTTTGTGCTATGTGTAGAGCCATATTCCTTCTTGAGCACTACTTTCTTGGAAGTAGCCTTATCTTCCTTAGCTTTATAATCCTCATCCTCTGAGTCTGATGTTCTTTTCCTTCTCTGCCTGGTAGTAGCCTTAGGCAGATTGCTAGGAGTGCTTCTTCTCCCTTCATCTGTAGTTGAGGGACTAGTGCCCTCACTCAAGTCCATCTGCTCTTCTGGCCTATTCTGGCTGTCACTCTGGTCTGACATGCTGCAAAAGCTGACTGCTGACCCTGTGAAGAGTTATAGATGAGATAGAATAGATGAGCATCACAAAATGCAGAGATTTTTGCAAAAGAATGATTCGAAAATTCAGTTTTAGTTTTCCATAGAAAGCATTTCGGATCAACCGATTTTCAAACTCGGTGATACCGAAGCAGTTTTGGAACCTAAACTGATGAACTCAGTTGGACCGAGTCACAGTTCGGTGGCACCGAGACTGCTAGGGTTTCACAGAATCCTAAAATCGGTCGCACCGATTAGTAATTCTCGGTCAGACCGAGAGTCACTAGTGCAATGGCATAAGCCAAATCGGTGAGACCGAGTTTTTCAACTCGGTGGGTCTGAGATGGTTTCGGCGGAAACCTAACCCTAAAAATTTGAATCTCATCTAATCTACGAACTATATTGAGTGGATAGAAGTGTTTCAATCGTGGCAAGAATCCATAAGAATACAATGTGCTAGGAATCAGACGTGGATAGCACAAAGATCGAGTCCATACCCTAACTTGGCGGTGGACTCGCTACGGCGGCAACGGCGGGGGCAAAATCTGTTGACGGCGGCGGAGACCAGCTACTGGAGGCAGCTGGCGATGAGGAGACGATCCGGAGACCTTCTATGGCAGAGCGAGCTATTGCGCAGGCGAAGGGTTTCGGAGAAATTTCCAAAATTTTGCCCATGACTATATATAGCCCGACCCTGTCGGTGTGACCGAGTGGAACAACTCGGTGGCACCGAGATGCATAACTGTGTACAGTTACAGCAAATCGGTGTGACCGAAAAGTTCAAATCGGTTGCACCGAGATTGAAAACTCAGATCAACTTAATGATCTCGGTAGGACCGAAATGGAGGAATCGGTCAGACCGAGAGTCACAAAGAGGTTTTGGAAGTTTAAGTCTATGACAAATCGGGGACTCCGAGTGCTCCTTACACAGTGTGGTTCGAATCTGACTTGATCAAATTTTGTGATGTAGCATGAATAGAGTTTGAGACGAGAAAAGCATAGATAGCTAAAGAAGGTTCTTAGGCATTCTTGTCCATCCACTTGGCAAAAAGAAAAGAACCAAACAATCAAAACAACAAGTGGATGTCCTTGAATGAGTAAAATATGCACCAACATGCTCACACAATAAAATGGCAAATGAAATATGTGGCAAAGCATGCACAACCAATTCTAGCATCTATCAAACAATTGGCGATGACTAGGTCATCTATATATGAGTATATTGACTTAGGAGTCAAATGAGAACATTTGATCATAGGTCATACTCATCGTTTAAGCTCAAGTGGGGTTACCACTTTTACATAATGCATTGATGTGTTCACACCATTAGAGTTGCTTTGACTCAATTCTTAGAGTTAAGCTCCCCCTAGATGTGAGATCCCCCCTTAGAGGGATGAACTAACCTTGGGTTTTGTCGATGATGACTTCATGTAGGTGTTGAAGATGTGGATGCTCAATGTTGATGTAGATCATTTGGAGCAATCCTTTGGAGTGAGTTGCACTTTCAACTTACCTACATGGGTTAGTCCCACAAGGAACAAACAAGAATATCCATAGACATAGAGTGATGCACACACAAGATGATGTCCATGAAATCATTAGGTTACCTTGTCCCTTGCCTTACCAACATGAGGGTTTGTGACTCCTTGAACTAGTGCAAGATGTGGAAGTTGATTGCACTTGTTCTTGCCAAAATGATATGAGTGAAGAATGTTGGCGGAGTCACCCTCAAGAACTCTCTAGTTCTTCTTCTTCGGGATCCACATCATCTTGATGGGAATCCTTGGAGTTGTAGTTGTACTTGATGAAGTAGAACTTGACGTAGTCTTGGGAACCCACTTGAACGAGGCTTTAGGTGCTTCTTCAAATGCATCAATCTCTTCTTGAAGCTTGTCCTTGCCTTTGTTCTTGTGGTCTTGTGGTGGAAGATCATCTTGAGCTTGTGTTCCCTTGAAGGAAGTAGGATCATACTTCTCTTGTTGAGGAACAAACTTCGTCTTGGGGTATTGATCTTCTTCCCACTCAACTCCATTGGCATTGAACTTTCGTTCAAAACCAACACCTTGATTCTTCCGGTGCCTTCCTTGCTTGCGTACAATTTCCTCGAATTGCTTACTCCCGGCAAGGCTCTTGTAAACACCTTTCTCTATAATTCCCTTCAATAAGCTATTTTCTTGCTCAAGTGTAACTTGGCTAAGAGAATCATTAGTGGAATCAAGAGAACTACTAGAAGCAACAATATTGGATTTGACATTATTATTGTTACTACTAGAGGAAGTATCTTTCTTGTACTTGTTACTAGACTTGACTTGAGGCATGTAAGTAGATAAGAGTAAACGCTTGGCAATGTAAGAAGAACTTTTCTTGCGGAGATCATCATTGATTGCTTTTAAGAACTCATGCTCTTGCTCAAGATTGAGCTTTTCAAAGCGTAACTTCTCATGAGCCCTTAAAAGTTCTCGATGATCTTCGTAGATAGTTTCATGAGCTAACTTAAGAGTGTTTAGTTCTTTAGTTAGAAGCTCAATCTTCTCCTTATCATTGTCATTCGTTTTATCTTGATTAGCATGATTAATTGACGTTTCATCATAGTATTCATCACTAGAGTTGTCAACAAGTAAATCATCATCCACAAGCAAGTCATCTTCATCACTATTGAAATCAACATACTCAGGATGTGTTACCTTTGGACCTTTGGCCATGAAGCATCTTCCAACACCTTCATTTGGTGAATCAAATATGTCGTAGGAGTTGGTTGACACAAGTGCTAGACCGGCAACACCTTCATCTTGAGTATATTCGGAGTCGGAGTGATAGCTTCTCTCGGAGTGATTGTCGGAGTCGGAGCCGGATACCCATTCACCAACATGAGCTTGATGTCTTCGTTTTGTGTAGCTCCTTGATGACTTGTCCTTCCTTTCCGAATCCTTGCTTCTCCGTGAGGGTCTTCGTTCATAACGATCATCTCTACTCCTCCTCTCTCTTGGTGGTGATTCTTCTCTTTTGCTCCTTCTTCTTGGAGAATCTTCTCTTCTTTTGTAGGGTGCCGTACACTCATTGGAATAGTGTCCGGGTCTCCCACAATTGTAGCAATTGCGCTCTCGACTAGAAGATCTCTTGTCATTGTAAGACCTTGACTTGGAGCTTCTTTCTTTGCTTCTACTCTTGTAGAATTTGTTGAAGTTCTTCACCATTAAGCTCAATTCTTCATTGAAGGTTTGTTTCTCACTTGATGATGTGGGGGCTTCACTTGAGGCTTTGTAAGCACCACTTGACTTGTTGTGAAGTTCCTCCTTATCCTTGAGTGACATCTCATGAGCAACAATTCTTCCAATGACTTCCGTTGGCTTGAGATCTTTGTAGTTTGGCATCATTTGAATCAATGTGCACACGGTATCATACTTTCCATCCAATGCTCTTAGGATCTTCTTGATGCTGAATTTGTCGGTCATCTCTTCACTCCCTAAGCCGGCAATCTCATTTGTGATAAGAGCAAGCCTAGAGTACATTTCAGCGACACCTTCACCATCCTTCATTTTGAACTTGTCAAGCTGACTTTGGAGCACATCCAACTTGGATTCCTTGACGGATTCGGTACCTTCATGCATATCAACCAAAGTATCCCAAATTTCCTTTGCATTCTCAAGACCGCTGATTTTGTTGAATTCTTCGGGGCACAATCCGTTGAAGATGATATCACAAGCTTGAGCGTTGTATTGCAGCATCTTCAATTCTTCCGCATTAGCTTCACGGTTCGGTTCTCTCCCATCAAAGAATTCACCTTGCAAGCCAATACAAATAATTTCCCAAACGGCGGGGTTATGTCCAAGAATATGCATTTTCATCTTATGCTTCCAACTAGCAAAATTAGTACCATCAAAGTAAGGACCTCTACGGTGATAATTTCCCTCGCTAGACGCCATACTCTCCTAGGTTGTGAAACCAAGGCTATGACCACCAAAAGCTATGGAAATCAAAGCAAATGGAGACCAAAGCTCTGATACCACTTGTAGGACCTTGAAGTATGTCTAGAGGGGGGTGATTAGACTACTTGACCAATTAAAAACTTAACCTTTTCCCAATTTTAGAGTTTGGCAGATTTTAGCTACTTTAGGACAAGTCAAGCAATCATCACACTATTCAAGCAAGCATGCAAAGAGTATATAGGCAGCGGAAATTAAAGCATGCAACTTGCAAGAAAGTAAAGGGAAGGGTTTGGAGGATTCAAACGCAATTGGAGACACGGATGTTTTTGGCGTGGTTCCGATAGGTGGTGCTATCGTACATCCACGTTGATGGAGACTTCAACCCACGAAGGGTAACGGTTGCGCGAGTCCACGGAGGGCTCCACCCACGAAGGGTCCACGAAGAAGCAACCTTGTCTATCCCACCATGGCCGTCGCCCACGAAGGACTTGCCTCACTAGCGGTAGATCTTCACGAAGTAGGCGATCTCCTTGCCCTTACAAACTCCTTGGTTCAACTCCACAATCTTGTCGGAGGCTCCCAAGTGACACCTAGCCAATCTAGGAGACACCACTCTCCAAGAAGTAACAAATGGTGCGTTGATGATGAACTCCTTGCTCTTGTGCTTCAAATGATAGTCTCCCCAACACTCAACTCTCTCTCATAGGTTTTGGATCTGGTGGAAAGAAGATTTGAGTGGAAAGCAACTTGGGGAAGGCTAGAGATCAAGATTCATATGGTAGGAATGGAATATCTTGGCCTCAACACATGAGTAGGTGGTTCTCTCTCAGAAATGGTAAGTTGGAAGTGTAGGTTCGTTCTGATGGCTCTCTCCACGAATGAAGAGGAGGTGGAGGGGTATATATAGCCTCCACACAAAATCTAACCGTTACACACAATTTACCAAACTCGGTGGGACCGATTCAACAACTCGGTCGGACCGATTTAGTAAACCTAGTGACCGTTAGTGATTTTCGGTGGGACTGACATGCATCTCGGTGAGACCGATTCGGTTAGGGTTAGGGCATAACGTAATCTCGGTAAGACCGATTACACAAACTCGGTGAGACCGATTTGGTAATAAGCTTTCCAGAGAGTTGGTCAGGTAAACTCGGTGGGACCGATTTGCTCTTTTCGGTGAGACCGAAATGTTACAAAAAGGAAACAGAGAGTTTACATTGCAATCTCGGTGGGACCGATCGCTCACTTCGGTTAGACCGAAACGTTACGAAGGGAAACAGAGAGATTACAATCCCATCTCGGTGAGACCGAGATCCCTATCGGTAAGACCGATTTGCTTAGGGTTTGTGGCAGTGGCTATGACTTTTGGAATCGGTGGCGCCGGATAGGAAGAATCGGTGTGACCGATTTTGGCTTTGGGTTTAGGTCATTTGTGGATGTGGGAAAGTAGTTGAGGGTTTTGGAGCATATCACAAAGCACATGAAGCAAGAGGCTCATTAAGCAACACCTCATCCCTCCTTGATAGTATTGGCTTTTCCTATAGACTCAATGTGATCTTGGATCACTAAAATATAAAATGAAGAGTCTTGAGCTTTTGAGCTTGAGCCAATCCTTTGTCCTTAGTATTTTGAGGGATCCACTTTCATCATCCATGCCATGCCATTCATTGAGCTTTCCTGAAATAATAGTCTTGGAATAGCATTAGCTCAATGAGCTATATGTTGTTATGAATTACCAAAACCACCTAGGGATAGTTGCACTTTCAATCTCCCCCTTTTTGGTAATTGATGACAACATATAGATCAAAGCTTCGACAAATGATAATAAGATTGAATAACATCGTCGCTTTGAGAAGTATGTGATAAGCAAGAGCTCCCCCTAAATTTGTGCATAGTTTAAGATTTGCTTTGGACTGCAAATGCACAATGAATTAGGCTCATGGGTTACTCTTCCATGTCACATACATCTTGGTGGAGCGCTCAAAATAATAAACATTGAATACATACACTCATCACCAAGCAAAGTGAATGATCACATAAGATAGATAGGATAATATCAAACATGCATAAGTGTAGCTTATGATCAAACACATGATCATCAATGTCTCACAAGCATAGTATCTCAAACGATCAAAAGCAAACAAAGTTTAAACCACCAAATAAAGCAAGACAGAACAAAAGCAACACACACTCTCTCTCTCTCTCGAAGCCTATGATCTATACATTTTTTCTCCCCCTTTGGCAACAAGTTACCAAAAAGTTCATAGAAAATGCATAGTGCTAGTTCGACTCTCAGGCTTGATCTTCTGGTGGTGGTGTCCTGATGACTCCAAGGATGAAGGCTTCAGTTGAAGTAGATGGTGCTGGAGTGGATGCTGGAGCTGGTTGCACTGGAACTGAAGGGGCAGTAGCTGGTGCTGAAGCTGTTTCTCTAGTGTCTGTCACTGGCACTGCAACTGACCTCTGGGCTCTGGGCACTCTGGCAAACACATTTGTGTTAGTCTTTCCCTGCTTCTCCTAGTCATGAAGAAAGCAATAGCAATGAAACTGTAACGATCGTAATGCTAAGCTAACGGATGGGTCTTGTCCATCACATCATTCTCCTAATGATGTGATCTTGTTTATCAAATGAAAACACATGTCTATGGTTAGGAAACATAACCATCTTTGATCAACAAGCTAGTCAAGTAGAGGCATACTAGGGACACTTTGTTTTGTCTATGTATTCACACATGTACTAAGTTTCCGGTTAATACAATTCTACCATGAATAATAAACATTTATCGTGATATAAGGAAAATGAAATAACAACTTTATTATTGCCTCTAGGGCATATTTCCTTCACGCACCGTTGCAGCTTTGTCACCATCAGCGGCCGCCTCCTTCACGTCGAACCACACGCGCTCCGCCATCCGGAGTCGCTGGATCGCGGGCGTCTTCCGGTCGAGGCAATCGAACTTGCTCCACGACCGCCGACCGGAGCTGCAGGCGCACCGCGCTTCCACACCTGCTCCTTGCGCCACTCCTCCATCGTCGGGCGGAGGGAGGAGTTCTCGGCCCCATCGTCGTTGCGGTGCTTGCGAGGCGGCTCGCCTCCGCGGCCGCCAAGCCCCCCTCGGCCACCCCTCCACCCCCCGTGTACGACATCAGGGCTCTGTTCAGGTGGCTATGGGCGCTGCAAAATGCAGCCGGTGGGAAAGGGGATTTGTTGCCGGAGATGTAGGATTGCGGCGGAATGGGATAGGGGAAATGAAGGACGCAAACCCTAAAACGGTCTCCCTTTGATATATATATATTGCGGATTTGGGGGCGGTTTATGGGCCTCCGGTAAAAAAAATTACGGACCAAGCCATTTTTACAATTCAATTGCTACTGCAAGCTTCTCACTGTGGTGCTCTATTTTCAGGGATAGATTACATCCCTGTCGGAGGAAATGCACAAAAAAGTTGGATTGGCTTGACAGTAAAGTAAAGGGGGATGGATGTATTTATGAGTACAAGAGATTTTCGTTGCATGACGTGAGAAGTACCAAGTACTTAGCAGTTCAAAGCACCACGGTGAGACGCTTGCAGTAGCCATTGAACTGCCAAGTACTGCATTTAGGGTCATGATGAAACTCCAAGCTTGCGGTAATTATCAGCTTATATTCAAGACTCAAGGAGATTCCGTTATTTCACAGATGGCATGTGTTGTTGTGTAGACAATTGGTCATGATTAGCGTATAACTGAATGAATTCTGAATGAAAGAGAGTTTCCTGGACATTGCAACTGTCATTTGATCAGGGAAAGTGATATTTGTGGATCCGAAATGAGGCTCCTCATAGGTCAAGATGACAAGTGCATCTGCATTTCTTGGTGGTGAAGTACAAAGGTAAAATTCTTTCGCTTCATACTTCTATATTTTAGTCTGCCAAAAACAGTTGGGTGTTCGAGGCCATATCACAGATGAAAAATAATAAGGCTCCCGGCTCGGATGGATTCCTGGCTGAGTTTTATAAGAAGTGCTAGCATATTATTAAAGGGGACCTGTTGCCGATGTTCCATGATTTGTTCTCGGGACAGCTTTAGCTTTTTCAACTAAATTTTGGTACGATAACCCTGCTTCCTAAGAAAACAGAGGCTGTGAGAATCGAGCAATTCAGGCCCATCTGTCTTCTCAATGTTAGTTTCAAATTTTTTACCAAGGTTGGGACGATTAGGCTCACACAGATTGCGCATGTTGTGGTGCAGCCTACTCAAACTGCTTTCATGCCGGATAAGAACATCCTCAAAGGGGTTGTGGTCCTTCATGAAACGCTCCATGAGATTCACACGAAAAAACTTGATGGAGTTGTTTTCAAGGTGGATTTCGAGAAGGCGTACGATAAAGTCAAATGGTTGTTCCTTCAACAGGCCTTACGCATGAAGGGTTTTGATGAAGCTTGGTGACGCCAGGTAGAATCTTTCACGCAAAAGGGAGTGTTGGAATTAAAGTGAATGACGATATAGGTCATTATTTCCAGACACACAAGGGCCTGAGATAAGGTGATCCCATGTCTCCTATCTTGTTCAACATTGTGGTTGATATGTTGGCGATCCTGATAGGCAGGGCAAAGGAGGCCGGTCAGGTGGGTGGCTTGGTGCCTCATCTAGTTGATGGTGGTGTGTCCATCCTGCAGTACGCTGATGATACAATCATCTTTATGGAGCACGACTTGGCAAAAGCGAGAAATATGAAGTTAGTGTTATGCTTATTTGAACAATTGACTGGATTGAAGATTAACTTTCATAAAAGCGAGTTGTTCTGCTTTGGTAGAGCCAAGGAGGAACAAGAGGCTTATAGGCAATTGTTTGGATGTTAATTGGGGGCTTTACCTTTTACGTACCTAGGTATACCCATTCACCATCGTAAGCTAACAAACAGAGAGTGGAAGTGCATCGAGGATCGGCTTGAGAAGAAACTGAGTTGCTGGAAAGGAAAACTTATGTCATATGGAGGCCAATTGATTCTTTTTAATTCGGTGCTCACGAGTATGCCTATGTTTCTCTTATCCTTCTTTGAAGTCCCAGTTGGGGTTAGGAAAAGGCTGGACTTCTATCGATCCCGATTCTTCTGGTAGAGTGATGAACTAAAGAGAAAATACCGACTCGCCAAATGGGATATCATCTGTCGACCAAAGGACCAGGGGGGCCTTGGTATTGAGAATCTTGAAGTCAAGAACATATGTCTTCTCAGTAAGTGGTTGTATAAGTTGTCAGTTGAGACTGAGGCAACGTGGGCACACATTCTCCGTAGTAAGTATCTGCAGTCCAAAACTTTGTCCCAGGTGACAGTGAGACCAACTGATTCGCCGTTTTGGAAGGGGCTTATGAGAGTCAAAGTTGCCTTCTTTAATAGAACAAAGTTTATTGTCGGTAATGGCAACACCACTCGCTTCTGGGAGGATACGTGGCTTAGTGAAACGCCGTTGGCGCTCCAGTATCCGTCCCTGTATCGTATTGTTCAGCATCGTGATGCTCTTGTTGCAACGATTATGCAGTCCATTCCCCTTAATATTCAGTTTCGGAGGGTGCTTGTTGGTGACCGGTGGGAAGCATGGTTTCATCTGGTGAGTAGACTGATGGAGGTTCAGCTAGCTCATCAGCCCGATCAGTTGTGTTGGAAGCTTACTAGGTCTGCAGAGTTCACAGTCAAGTCGATGTATATCGATGTCATTAACTCTAGTGTTATTCCTAGTTCCAAACATGTTTGGAAAGTTAAAGTTCCTTTGAAGATTAAAGTGTTTATGTGGTTTGTGCATAAACAAGTAATTTTAACAAAGGATAATTTGGTTAAGCGCAACTGGACATGATCTACTAGGTGTAGTTTTTGTGATCGGGACGAGACAATCAAGCACCTCTTCTTTGATTGCCCGTTGGCGAGAGTTTTGTGGCGCACCGTGCAAATTGCCTTTAACATTACTCCTCCGAATTCGGTCAGTACGTTATTTGGAACGTGGCTTGTTGGGATAGAGTCCGAAACAACTAGACACATTCGTGTAGGAGTATGCGCGTTGTTATGGGCAATTTGGAACTGCAGAAATGATTTGGCTTTTAACAGAACAACAACTATTCATTTTTTGCAGGTTTTATTCCGAGCTACTGCGTTGATCCGTATGTGGTCCTTACTCACTCCGACGGAGGCCAGGAAGCGTTTGGTTACTGGATCTGTCCGGTGGGAGATGGTAGCGCGGGATATCTTCAACCGGTTTGGATGGCGGTCATGTAATAGGGTAGGCGATTAGTTTACCTATCTTTTGTTATGCCAGCCGGTTGTGGCTTTTGGGCCTTTTGTTCTTGGCGTTGTGGCTCTGTGTGAGCTTGCCGTTTTTCTATTTGTTTCAAGACCTTAAGACCTTGTTGAACCTCTTTTTATCTATAAATGTGGCCATATGCATCGTTCTGATGCAGAGGCCGGGGAGTCCTCTTTTCAAAAAAAAACAGTTGGGTGTTGCCCATTTGCTTTGCTGGGGCATAAATAAATTGTAACTGTAGAGTATCGTCTCATATACTCCCTCCGTCCCAAAATAAGTGTCTCAATTGAGACACTTATTTTGGGGCGGAGGGCGCGAAGTCTGCAATTCTAGGGTCCTCAAAAGTTAAAACTAGCACTGAGCCGATAATCCATAGTCCATTCTTTGTAAGATGTAAGATGGCCAGGCCAGTTTGCTGGTGACTAATAATTTGGATATCGCACTACGTTGAAAGCTAGCTGGTAGTCATCATAACTTCATCTAGTCTGACAGATTTTGAACATCTCTCCTCAAGTTTATTTGAAAGAAATCTTAAGGTATTCTCTTTTCCTTTTTTTGCGGAAGAAATCTTAAGGTGTTCTTGGCAAAGTACTGACTAAATGCAGTTGGCTCAGCAAACATAACCTCACTTAAGTCGTATACCTTAATCTATCTAGCCAATCAACACTGCTTCGCCAAGTGATTTTGATTCGCATATGTTGCGATGACAGATGAAAACATCACATGTTTTTGCATATCTTGTTGCTTACCATTGGCACATGCGCCCACCACAGATTACAACCTAGCATGAAGCCAACACATGTGGCACTGGAGCAAAATGCAGGTGAAAATCCCTGAAAACTCTGGTAAATAGATGTAAAATTTTGGACAGGTTGTCCATGTGTTCTTCTCTGGCAGGAACACATTGCGTTAGACAATTTCAGAATACAAACATTCAGTTTGCACATCCATCATCACTGTGTTCTCTGAACTTTGAAGTATGCTTTGGCGAACACACTACAGAGAGGACCTCTGTCCAATCATCACTCTGTCTCCCTATGCTCCCCCTCCTCCGTCAACCGCGGCGGCGCGTCACGGTCCAAGAACTCCTTCACCGCGGAAGGGAATGCAATGGCTGCTCTATCCTCGGGACCTTCTCCATCCCAGGACCACGAGGCCTTGGCGACCAACAGATGCGCCAGCCTCGCGGGCTCCCTGCACTCACCGCCACCGCCGTCGCCGTAGTAATGCTGGATCCAGCCGTCCACCCTCCTCTTCTCCTTTTCGCACTTGGGCCCGACCACTCCGACGACCTTCGCCATGAACCCGTCGCCGCCGCTGCAGTCGCACCCGCCGCTGTCGCCTCCGTCGTCGCCGAACCATGGCGGCGGCGACAGGCCGATAAGCGCCATCAGCCGCGCTATGTCCGCCCCGCTATCGCCGTCGTCGTCGGAGTCGGAGTCTTGTTGGGGCTCCTGCACGCGCACCTCATCTTTGGAGAGGGTGAGGAAGTCCAGCGCCGGGCCACTGCTCTCGCCGGCGCCGCCGCCGCGGTCGGTGGCCGTGGCCGTCGACGCGCCGAGGAAGAGCGGGGATGCGGTCATGGTGTCCGAGAAAAGCGGCGGCGCGACGGGCTGTCGGGGCGCCGGCCGCTGCTCCTCCGCCGCCAACCGGTCTTCCACCTGAGGAGGAAATCGCCATTCGTCAGAAGGGGGAGGCGGCGCGGCGGGGCCGTGAGGGATTACAGCTGTGGGTTGGGTACCTGCTTGAGGGACGCGAAGAAGCTGGTGTGCCGCGAGAAGGGCTGCATCGTGTGGTGTCGCGGCCGCCGCCGGCAGGGTGCAGTGCAAACGCCAACCGATGCGAAAATGGCTTCCGCTGCCGAAATTTCCTTTTTAGGTTTTTTCTTTAGGATCTCCCTTTTTAGGTTTTTTTGAAGGACACTTTATTGAATAATTGGGAAGTTCAAAGAATGCAAAAAGGGTCATGTGAATAGCCTAGCCACAAATGGCAACCCCGGTTAGGAGAAACCGAAAAATTAACCAAGCTATAAGGTTTTTTGTTTGTGTCTCTACCTTCGAAGATGATATCACATGCTTCAAAAAGCTGCTGATTCGCATTGATCTCTTGAACTATTGTGCCGCTCTTCCCTAGTGAGCCATGCTTTATATCATTAATGATTCAGGTCTTGGGCAAGTGCTTACGCTTCTCGACATGCTAGTGTTTCAAGACAGGCCGGGTCATTAATGCCTGGAAAGACCATCGTCGAGGACCCTAAGTGAAGGCCTTGTCAACACGGCATACAACAGAGGATGCGCCCATGGAGCCATCTCGGGAGAGCCCTTCGTTCACATTGATCTTAAACATCCCTACTGGAGGAGGCGTCCAAACCTTGTGCAACCGAACATTTACAACGGGAGTAGGTCTCATCGGTCTAGGAGCATTCTTGATTGCTCTCCAATTCAGCAATAAGGCATTGAATGAGCATATGTGTGGCAAGAGAACTTTAGAAAATAGACTCATGGATGCCCTTCCGCCTTGTTGTCCATATGGCCCACAGAGTCACCGTTAGGGTGACAAACTTGTCATGTGATAAAGTAGCCATCACCCAAATAGCAACCTTTTGCGCTTGGGTCCGTCGTAGCAATTAAGTGCTCAGCTAGGTCGCCATCAACCAAAGCCCAGACACACCTCGATGTCGTGCACTCGAGTAGGGAATGACGCCACGAGTCTGTCGCTCCACACAACTGACATCTATCAGATGGTGACATATGTCGATGATGTCGTACGTCTTCAGTCGGAATAGAATGCTTTGCTAGTCTCCACACAAAAATGCGTAGCTTTCCTGGGACGTCCACCTGCCAGAGTTGCTTCCGTCCATTCTATTCGGCTTCAGAATTGGAGGAGACCGCACGCCCATCAAGCCAAGCCTCCCACCGGCGTTGTGTGTGGGTGAGCATGCGGTACTAATACGTCTATTTTGCATCATGTTTTACTACTGTTATTTATTATGTTTTGGATTGTTATTTCACTTTATGATGCAATTCATATGCTTTTTATCTCTTATTTTGAAGTTTCACATAAAGAGGCAGATTGCCGGTAGCTGGAATTCTTGATCGGAAAAGGCTACAACAGAGATAGCTATTCTGCACAACTCCAAATGACCTAAAAATTTAGGAGAATTATTTTGAAATATATAAAAAGTATTGGCAGAAGAAATACTAGAAGGGGGGCCACCAAGGAGCAACAAGCTCAGGGGACGCGCCCTACCCCCTGGGCGTGCCTATTGAGCTTGTGGCCCCCCTGACAGGCCTCCCGGTGCCCATCTTCTATTATATGAAGCCATTTGCCCTAGAAAAAAAATAAAAGGAAGACTTTCGGGATGAAGCACCATCGTCTTGAGGTGGAACCTGGGCAGGAGCACTTTTGCTCTCTGGAAGAGCGATTTCGCCGGGGAAACTTCCCTCCGAGAGGGGGAAATTGAAGCCATCAACATCACCAATGATCCTCTCATCATGAGAAGACCAATCTTCATCAGCATCTTCACCAGCACCATCTCATCTCAAACGCTAGTTCATCTCTTGTATTCAATCTTTGTCCCAAAACCTCAGATTGGTACCCGTGGGTTGCTAGTAGTGTTGATTACATCTTGTAGTTGATGCTACTTGGTTTATTTGGTGGAAGATTAAATGTTCAGATTCTCAAGCATATTCAATATACCTCTAATCTTGAACATGAATATAATTTGTAGTAGTTACTTTTGTTCGTGAGGACATAGGAGAAGTCTTGTTGTAAGTAATCATGTGACGTTGATATTCGTTCGATATTTTGATGATATGTATGTTGTTGCTACCTTTAGTGGTGTCATGTGAACGTCGACTACATGATACTTCACTATACTTGGGCCTAAGGGGAGGCATTATGGAGTAATAAGTAGATGATGAGTTGCTAGAGTGACAGAAGCTTAAACCTTAGTTTATGTGTTATTCCGTAAGGGACTGGTTTAGATCCATATGTTTCATCTATGGTTAGATTTATATTGATTTTTCTTTCGTAGTTGTGGATGCTTGTGAGAGGGGGTAATCACAAGTGGGTTGCTTATTCAAGTAAGAACAACACTCAAGCACCGGTTCACCCACATATTAAATTATCTTGATAGCAAATTTGAATCAACTAAACATGATGAACATGACTAGACGATAATTCCCATGTGTCCTCGAGAGCACTTTGCTTTATATAAGAGAACTTTCCGGCTTGTCCTTTGCTATAAAAAGGATTGGGCCAACTTGCTGCACATTTTCTACTATCATTACTTCTTACGAATTATCTTGCTACAAAATTATCTATCACTGTTACCTTCCGCACTTGCACAGAAATACTTTACTGAAAACTGTTTGTCATTTTCTTCTGCTCCTCGTTGGGTTCGACACTATTAATTATCGAAAGGACTAGGATTGATCCCCTATACTTGTGGGTCATCAGGTACGCCGACCTCAGAAAAAATTATTCTTCTCGAAATTCCATGCCCAAAATTCTTTATTATTTCTTGTACAAAGGGGTATTCTGAAGATTGCATCGACATCGGCGGGGAGAAAAGTTTGCTGTAATACCTCCCTATTCCATGAGGCCTTAACATGATTTATGAGCTCACTAACCATGGTGGGGCAGACCGCCGCGAGGCACACAATCGGTCTCATGTTTTCATCTCTAGTGATCCAGTTCTCCTAAACCGTCCCCAACTCTTTGGATCAAGCCTTGGCGCAATACATCTCTTCCTTCAATTATTGCTCGCCATATTTTTGAAGGATGGTTCCCAAGTTTGGCTGACAAAATATTACTAGCAGGGAAAAAAATAGCTTTCAGCATCATGGGACAAAGAGTGTCAGGATATTGTAGAACGTGCCATGCTTGCTTAGCAAGCAGCGCTAGGTTGAAGAGCTCGAAATCCCTGAATCCCAATCCACCCAGAAACTTTGGTTGTGTTATGTCCTTCCAAGAAACCCATGACGACTTCCTTTGGCCTTCCTTGCTTCCCCATCAAAATTGTCGTATGAGTTTATTCAGGTGCTCACATAAGCCTCTCGGTAATTTGCAACACGACATAGAGTAAACTAGAACCGCCCGAGCCACTGACTTGATCAAAACCTCTTTGCGAGCTGAAGAGAAAAGTTTTGTCATCTATCCTTTAACCTTGTTCCATATCCTGTCTTTTAAATATTTGAAACCCCCTGTTTAGAAGAGCCTACATCAAAGGGCATACCCAAATACCTATCATTCAAGGTTTCATTGGGCACTTGAAGAATATTTTTGATCTCCCTCTTTTAGGTAGTTCCCGAAATTCTTTGGGCGTGTTTGGAGAGAGAAGTCCACTTTGTCCGGGTTCACATCCAAACCTATCCAAATGGGCTAGTACGGCCCGACCTGAATTATAACGGCCAGGCACGCCAAGTACACGGTTCTACCCGGCCGACGCGAGTTGCCCTCTCTAGCCACACACGTCACTACAAGTAAACGGGCAGCCCATCGTCATGTTTAGCCTATCAACCCACCTATCATTCAGCCTACTGGGCTAGTTGTTGGTCCGCAAAAATACTAAACAGGCCGTCTAGTGTTAGCACGAGTGCCCGGCAAATCCTATTTGGCGATGCAGGCGCCCGTTATAGGCAAATTTACAAATGGGTGCCTGCAGCACCCCGCGCTGGGCCCGCCCGTTACTGCGTATGTCAATTTTCAAAAAATTGGTGAACTTATTTATAGCTTCGGTGAACTTGTTCAAACCGATGAACTTTTTAAAATTTAGTGAACTCTTTTCAAATTTGATGAACTTTTTTCCAAATCGATGATTTTTTTCCAAATTCTATGATCTTTTTAGAACATTGGTGAACTTATTTATAGCTTCGGTGAACTTTTTCAAACCGATGAACTTTTTTAAAATTCAGTGAACTTTTTCCAAATTCGATGAACTTTTTTTTTCAAATTTTGTTATCTTTTGAAAAATTGGTGAACTTATTTATAGCTTCGGTGAATTTTTTTGAAAACCGATGAACTTTTTCAAATTTGGTGAACTCTGTTTTGCATTCGATGAACTCTTTTTTTCAAATTCTATTAGCTTTTTTTAAAATGGATGAACTTTTTTCACATTTTGTGAACTTTTTCAAAATTGGTGGATTTTTTCTAATAGATGAACTTTTCTTATCAAATTGGATGATCTTTTTTCAGAAACGATGAAGTTTTCCAATTCGTGAACTTTTTCCGAAATTGGATAAACTCATATATCTTTCCCTAATAATAAAGCACGAAATGACTCCGTGGGTTCACCGTCACAATACGCTTTTTTCCGTGATTTTAAGCTTTCAGTTTGAATTTAAAACATATTCGTTGTGGTACTAAATTTGTGGTATTAAATTTTGTGCGTCACGGCATTTTTACAAAAAAGTCCATGTGGTTTTTATGAATTAACCCACAGTCACTTTTTCATCCGTTCTGTCCGTCACGGGAAAATCCCCGCATGTATGAACCCACCTCGCTCCCCGACAACGAGTTCTACCGATTTATATAGGTTTCTATGTAATCTGCAACATCAAGCAAAGCTGTACGGGAATCAGCAAGCAATAGCGATCTAAGATAAGAAATGGGGCGGCTCGGTGGTGCTGGTCTGGTGCAGAGGCAAGGAGGAGTCGGGGAGGCTAGCAGCAAGGCCATATAAGCACAACAGCACGGCATGAGAGAGAAGAGGGAGCTGGAGAGAGGGCTGCGAGCAAGCTCACTCACCTTGCCCCGGTGTGATAACCCCACTGGGCAACGAGCCGACGACGGAGCTTGGAGGCTGGGGGCACGCGCGGCACGGAGGAGTCAGGGAGAAAAAGGGGGCGACAATAGGGACTGTGGAGGAGATGAGCTCCATGACGGCGACCACGAAGGGAAGGAAAGGGAAGGGAAGGGGATCGGGAGAGGCAGGGAGATAAGAGATAGAGATTGGGGATCGGGGTACGTATGGTTCAATCGGTGTTGGCCTATGCTTTCGGCCTTGCTGGGCTGGTCAGGTGGGCCTATGCTTCCGGCCTTGCTGGGCTGCGCGAGCTCCCTTTACTAGAAAATAAATAGAGAGGAAATCTCACAAGGGAAACATATTTTTTGGACTTCGAAAAAAATAGTTTTTTAGGAATTGGTTTGAGGAATTTTTGAAAGATGAAAATTTGGACAAGTTTGAATAAAATTCAAACACGTTTGAATTTTGAAAATCCTTTATGGGATGGAATTTTGGACAAGTTTGAGTAAAATTAAAAAAAAGTTGAATTAGAAAACCCTTTACATGGAATCCAAATGTGGTGGAAGATCAACATAAAACCACAGAAGTTGCACACCAAATAATGCATACATTTCTTATTCATTTTGTAAAGATTGTCTGGCATAAAGTATAATTATTTTTCATGCTGTGAATAATTGATGCGGGTCACAAATCAAATCATCACACTGGTGTTTTAGTCCATTTTTATTCGATAGGGGTATCTTTGGTTTTTTGTCCATCCGTCGTTTTTTCTTCCGTCAGTCCAAAATTATAAAAGGTCGACAATTATTAGGCGTAGACACTATATTACCATTAAACAAGGAAGTCCCGTGAAAAGAGACCCGTCAGGTTGGAGGAGCAGGATAATTCGGCCTTAGCTCCAAACAGACTGGACAATGAAGCACATTTGTACTCCATTTTCATTAGATACGAGTGTTCCTTAATTTTGACTCTCGTTACAGCGTACGGACATATATTCTATACCTACTAATAAAGCACACATTGTTGGATTCACCGTCATAGAATTTTTGTGAAACAGTCCTTTTGATTTTTCTTTATTAGTTTCGCAGTCCTATAAGTTCAGGAAAAAATGTTAGGACCGTCGCACACCATCATGGGCCGGCCCTTTGATGCTTTGACGTTGTGCTGCTCCGATCAATGAACAAAAAATAATACGTGGTTTGTGAGGATCGAACCCACGCCTCCACTTTAGGCTGCCCATAGTGGGGGTAATATAAATAGTATCATGCATTTGGGACTCGCAAACATGCTTATGTGGCAGACAATTAAAAAGAGAGAGATGGTTCTAGTAACATAGATAGATACCGTAACATAATAAATGTGATGCTACTATGTGTCATGCATGACAATAAATGAGACCACCTATAATACTAATCTATGATACTATGCACTATGGAGGTAGTAACATAGACTTGTAACATATGCATGTTACTAGTCTAAGTTACTCCCCACTATGACCAGCCTTACAGTTGTACAATAAGCCAGTCTGGGATTGGATTCTGTTAAAAATAAGGGGTCGCGTCTAATAAAGGATCACGTGTATTCATATAAAAAAAGGGGCCGCGTGTATTAATACCACTTCACCGATTTACATAAAATTAATACTTACTCCGTCCCAAAATAAGTGTCTTAAACTTAGTACAAATTTATACTAGAACTAGTACAAAGTTGAGACACTTATTTTGAGACGGAGGGAGTACCAATTTATATATGTCAGCAAGAACACAACGGACAAGCCTTCTTGAAAGTTGAACAAAACATAAGAGGTGCGGGTACCATTTCTAATCTAAGAAAGGAAAGAAGACCCAGCAAATAAGGACATGCGTGGCAAGGAATAAAAGAGAGGGCATGCAAGGAAAGAAATAAAAGAGATCCCCAAATAAAGATCCGATAAATATGGGGATTTGCTGGGCTATATAAAAGAAATATAAGATAGGATGCATGGTAAGAAATCCGAGGAGATCCAATAAATATATATGGGATATGTGCGCCATAGGAGAAATAATGTTCATGCATTAATAAAGTTGTTCTGGCCATCAAACGTTCACCCAACAACCGCAGTCCCGGTCCGGATGGATTCACGAATGAGTTCTACAAAGCTTTTCACAATGTGCTCAAGGAGGACTTACAGCTCTTTTTCGATCAGTTTTACCACCACCAGGTCGATCTCTCTGGCGTCAATCAAGCTCATATTTCACTCCTACCCAAGAAGGAATCACCTTTGGAGCTGCGCGACTTCAGGCCAATTTCGATTGTTCATAGTGTCCCAAAGTTGGCTAGCAAGGTCCTTGCCCACAGATTACAGCTGCAAATCCCCTCCTTGGTTCACCCTCTACAATCTGGCTTCCTCAAGGGTCGTTCCATAATTGAGAACTTTGTTATGGTTGCTGACATGGTTCAAACAACACACAAAAGGAAACTACCTATGGTGGCTCTCAAGCCGGACTTCCAAAAGGCGTTCGACACTGTCAGCTGGGCCTGTCTCTTCAGCATTCTCCAGGCCCGCGGTTTCCCTTCTAGATGGATCAACTGGATCTCATCGCTCCTGACCACGGCTAGCTCCAAAATCATGCTTAATGGTGACCTTGGAGAGTCTTTTGTTGCAAGGAGGGGTTTTCGCCAGGGCGACTCCATCTCGCCATACCTATTCATTTTAGTCGCTGATGTCCTACAGAGGTTGTGCTGTTTGCGTTTTGAAGACGGCAGCCTGATACACCCGCTTGGTTCTGACAGACTGTACTTGGTGCTACAATACGCTGACGATACACTTCTTTTGTTCCAAGGCAGCACTCAGCAAGCAGCCATCGTCAAACAGATTCTGTCTGATTTCTCAAGTTTCACCGGCCTGCAAATCAACTACCACAAGAGTACTATGATCCCTATCTGTATCGACCCGAACAGTGCATAGGAAATTGCTGGCATGTTTGGCTGCCCTGTTTCAAGATTTCCCTGCACATACCTAGGCCTGCCACTCTCTTTGCACAAGATTAAACACGGCCTTCTTCTGCCTATCATTCATTGAGTGGACAAGAGATTGTCAGGTTGGCTTGCTACCTTCCTGTCTTTTGGTGGCCGTTTGACTCTGGTTAATTCAGTCCTTACTGGCATCCCTAGTTACTACATGTAATGTTTCCTTTGGCCCAAAGAATCCCTTGGTAAGTTGGAAAACTGCTAAGATCCTTCTTCTGGCAAGGCAAGAACACAGTCAAGGGAGCCCAGTGTCTCGTTGCCTGGCAGTTTGTCACTCTCCCAAGATCTGCGGGCGGCTTGGGCATTAGGGACCTACCTGCCCACAACCAAGCCCTGCTCACCAAGTTTGTTTCTAGAGTTTTACAGACCTCGGAAACCCCCTATTTTCAATGGTTTGCTCAGCAGTACTGTAAACATGCTACCCCTCTCAAGAATTCAACTCGTGACACGGCTATATGGAAGAACTTCAAACCTTTCATCCCTGCAGTGTTGGCAGTCTCCAAGTGTTCAACGGGTCCTGGCAAGCTCATTTCCTTCTGGTATGATCACTGGTTGCCAGCGGGGCGGCTTCAGTTCTTGCTGCCCGCCCTCTTCTCGTATGCTAAGGATGGCGCATGTACTGTGGCTTCTCAGCTCTGCGGCAATACCTGGTGTATCCAGCTACACCCCAACTTGACTGCTACTGCTGCACAGGAACTACAGATGCTACACTCTTTTCTACCTCCGCCTCCTACAGATGCTGCAACTTTCGGTTCGGACGTCAGAATTTCTGCTATACACCATAAGCCTTTAACTACCTCACAAGTATATCAGCTTATTACATTCAGAGGTGTGGCATGTGAGTTCAGCTCCTGGGTTTGGGACAAAATCATTCCTTTGAGATACCGCATTTTCCTCTGGCTAGCTTTTTGGGGGCGGCTAAACACAAAGGATAACATGGTTCGGAAGCATTGGTCTCTAGTTGCCGAACACCAGGACTGCGACATTTGCCCTGCCAGCGAGTCTGCCAGCCACATTGTTTTGCGCTGCTATCCGGCCTCTGTTATCTGGGATGCGTTCCATATGAACGACTTAGCTTCTACCTCCACGGACATTGTTCATTTTATGCACAGAGCTCAGCGGGCTTGGTTTAACTCTAGAGGCGTGCACATCCTTTTCGCTGCGGCTGCAGTTACTCTCTGGCACGCGAGAAACGATAGGGTCTTCAACAACAACAGATGGCCTCTGTTCTATCTCAGAGGATATATGTCACAACACCTTCAGGCTTGGCAGCACCGGGCTAAAAAACAGGATGACAAGGATGCTATTACAAGCTGGATGTACCTCCTGAACTAAGTTAGTTCTTGCTTTGTAGTAATCTTCCTTTCTCCTCTTTCTCCGCTTCTTCCAATGGCTGCTTACAGCCATGGCAGTACGGTGCTCAATGTAAGCTTCATGTAATCGACCTTTGGTCCCAGGCCCTGGCCTGTTTTGGAATACATAAGGTAGAATCTCATCTACCTTTCGTTTCAAAAAAAATATTGTTTATGTATTAAAAAACTCTTCATGTATTTTCTTTGATAAATATGTATGTGAAAATATATTCAAGAGTTGCCACAAAAATATGTGCAGATGCCAACATAATTTTTTCACACAGGTTGTAAATAACAAGTCAAGTGACCCGTTAGCAGAGGGGTGGGAATTATAAGGCAGACAATGTTGATAAACAAAACTGGACGAGCATAGAGGAGGCATGACAAGTTCCAGAGCGATATTTCACGTCGGAGTGAAGCAAGGACGAGGATGAGCTTGAGGTCATGGAGCAGAGCTCACAATAAGAATGTTGTTGAACATGCCATAAGTTGGTGATGCTTGAACCAAAAACCGCCCATGATGCATGCATGTCTTCGTATACTGTGCTAATGTATCGTCGTATGTTCTTGTTGTTTTTTTTTACCCACAATAACACATTATTCCGCACATGTCATGAATTAATGGATTATCGCTAGCCTGTTTGTATGTACTTTTAAAATCTACATGCAAGGCGTGTTGAAATAGAAGAGCTGGACTTGTGGAACAGATTCCTAAATTCTATGCCACCTTTTCTAGATTAGAAGAGAATGTGATATATTTTTCTCTCATTGCAACGCACGGGCCCTTTTGCTAGTAAAGCATAAAAAATGTAAAGTTTCTTCCGTAATAAATAACACGGCTGCAATAGTTCTCTAAGAATTCGTGTTTGCTTTACTCAGCTATCGACGAGCTGAAGTGGTTAGCTGAACGATGCCTCTAAGAGGCGACCCGAGTTTGAGTCCTCCTACTCTCTCGTTTTTGCGGGTCTTTTCTTGCGAAACAATTTCTGTGCAGGTACATTCATGGGCCGACCCACTTGTTGTTTGCTGTAGGCGCCGGTTGACTTCGGCGGCGCTTAAAGCGCTCAATAGGAGCTCCCCGAGTGCCCAGCCTCCAGGTTCAGGCATGACCCTAAACGGTCCACGTGTCGGGCATGGCCTGCTTAACCATGTGTCAGGCCGGCTCGGCACGAGCCGCACTCGTGCTAACAGGCCTGTCTGGCAGCCACAACCTAGTTAGACAGGTTTGTTCGCATTACAATCCAAACTTAATGGGCACTACTACACGCCACGGACTAGCCCGACGCCAGACTAGTCACTTCATCCATCGTTGGATTAGGCTGACGGCAGCCGTCAGATGAAATTCTCTCCCCAACTGCATGTGTCAGCCTATAGGTGGCCAAACGGGCCAGGATAGCTGGGCCGGCCCGGTAGCACGGCAGGCACGGCACGACACATGCTAAACGGGCCAGGCCCGGCACGCGGCACGCCAGGGGCCGTGCCTGGGCCTGAAGGCCGAGCACGCGGGCCGGCACGGCACGGCCCGATTATCTTTTTATTTTTATTTTTTATTTATCTTAATGTGGCCCAACAGGTAAAAATAGGCTAAAAACGCCCAGTGTGCAAAATAGGAGGCAGATTAGCGGGCCTAGCGGGCGGTGGGCCGGCCCGATTAGCATATGGGCCGTGTCTGGGCTGCAGGCTGCAGCACTCGGGCTGGCACGACACGGCCCGTATAATAATCGTGCCTCGGCGGGCCGCGCCGTGCCAGGCACGATTAGGATGGGCCGTGCCGTGCCGGGCCGGGCCGGCCCGTTTGGCCAGCTATAGGTCAGCCCTCTTCCCACGTCGTACTTGGGCGAGGATGACAGGCGGGCTCTACGCCAGCCTGTTAGTTGAGTCAAACGGTGTCATTTTTCCCTTGCCACGTCCTCATTTACAGCACGACCCACTGTAAGTTTTCATCAAGCAAGCTCAATCAGTGTTTAGTACTTTCAGCAAAAAGAAAACTTGCCCAAAATTGATGTTTTTGCAAACTGTTAGTGAAACGATGGTCTTGTGAGAAGGCGTGTGCAATCGTGGTGGTTTTTGACGATTTACTCCAAATCTTTCACATATGTAACTCTGGTTTCATGCTAGTCAACAGTGCTACATTAGAGACTCTCTCTCTCTCTCTCTCTCTCTCTCTCTGCTAAATAAGTAAAAAAATCAGATTATACAAAAAGCAAACAAACTATTTTCAAATGCAAACCAAATAAAAATAGCAGAATGATCAAATTGGGAATAACTTAGTGGCAAATTTCTTAAGATTTAGCATAAATTTAGCTTATGGTTTGGGGAACCTACTATTTAAGTTCCAAGTTTAAATGTTGGGTTCAAAATCCAAGCAATACACTTTCTTTTAGAAAATATAGCAAATTAATAACAACTTATTGACAAAATTGGTAAATATTGTAGCTCAAATCTATATAAGAATCGAGAGAAACCATGTATTTTAGTTTCATATGCAAGAAGGGAGAAAAGAGTGACGTGGTAGGAAGGAGAATACAAAATATGTGCTTATCAGGATGAGACTGGAGTCAGACATGTAAAAAGGGGTATTGCGAACATATTTTAGAGTTCAAGGGATACATCGAGCCAAAAATAAAATTTAACAAACTCCAAAACATGTTTAAGGGATAAAAGGCACTTCTCTCTTTCTTTTGTTTTTACTCCCTCCGTTCGGAATTACTTATCGCGAAAATAAATGTATGTAGATCACAGTATGAGGGGAACGTCAGATGTGAAGGTTCCCCGAGTGAACCATTCCTTTCCCAGCGTTGGGACGACTGATCAAACGAAAATCCCTCTCTCGACCATTCGCTCCAGTGGATTTCCAGTGCGACCCCAAGTTGGGGCTAGAGGTCCAGTTAACTAGTAAAATAAATTTACAATTGCCATGGTATATTAAATAAAACCACCATCCTCTAATTCATATATTTACCTTTACCATGGTATATTAAATCAAATCTGCTATGGTATCTAAAAACAATTTTACCATGCTTTAATTATAAACAAACATGAATGGTCCAATTGCAAATTTAATAGAGAAGATGTTTATCTAAATCGTGGCAAAAATACATACAGGAACTGCAACGCTCAAGATATTGCAATTGTCCACATGGCAAAATATGCCATATTAAAATCTAAAAGGAAGAAAACAAACAAAACATTGCCATTGTCCACTACAAAACAAAGGAAAACCCGTACATGGAAAATGTCCATGTTAATTTAGAAAAACCGAACATGAATTTGCTATGGTACACTACAAAAAAGGCAATGAATTTTTTATTTGCTATGAGAGCAAAAATTAGTTTGCCATGGCAACAAGTTTTTTACTTTTTGATAATAATTATACAAAAAATTGAAATGCAATCTTTTTTTGCCTTGGTGGAAGTAATAAAATTTACATGCTGTTTAAAATAGAATTGTCGTGCTCTTATTAATAAAATGACCATGCTCTATATTTTTCAAAAAAATCACAAATAGAAAATGGCCATGATCAAAATAATAAAATTGGCATGCCAATAAAATTAAAATTATTGCCATCTAGATAATTAAATTTTCCATGCTCTTAATAATAAATTTATCATGTTATCGGTATTGCCACCGCATCTCCTCTGGCTCCCTCTTACTCTGAATGGATAAGAGGAGGGTTTGGGCGAGTGGGCGAGGGGAGTTGGATAAGAAATGGGCATTCGTGTAGTAGTTTTTTTTTTTGAAACTTCGGAAATCTTTTATTGGATCAAAATAGAGTTACATCATCCACTAAGCCCTTTACAATGAAAGCCGGCGGCTCCTCAGTCCAGACGGAAGGTGGAGCCAACACCGCTTGCCTAGCTAAAATATGAGCGACAGAATTTGCCTTCATAGGGCAGTGAACAAAAGACACCGAAGTATAACCTATGACGAGGACCAAACAATCCGAATAGATCGCTGCTGCGCCTGATGCCGTAAAACCACCATTGTTCATAGTTTCAATCACCTCAAGGCAGTCGGACCCCACGGGCTGACATATCGACCGACGAGCATCAAGATTCGTGCAGTGTGATTGGACGACCAAAAAAACTTGGCGGCGAAAGTTAGAAAAAAAATCTAACGTTGATCTGTAACATTTTCGCTCTTTTTTTTGGACCAGGTATATGCTCGTGCATTGCCACGGGAGTCAAATATTTTTCTCACAATAAAAGGACCATACGTGACAAATCTTGATGCAAAGTAAATAGGCAAAATATTATAATATACTCCCTCTGTTCCTAAATATTTGTCTTTCTAGAGATTTCAACAAGTGACTACATACGAAGCAGAATGAGTGAATCTACACCCTAAAATATGTTTACATACGTCCTATGTAGTAGTCCATTTAAAATGTCTAGAAAAACAATTATTTAGAAACGGAGGGAGTAATATAGAAGGCATTGATACATATAGAACATATAGATATAGATGTAGATATTGATGGATACGATATATACATAAATATTGATATATTATATAGGTATAGATAGAGAGACCAGACTTCTCTCTTTGGATGGGCGGTGGAGTGCGTTCAAGTGAACCTTTTCATTTCGTTTTCTTTTGCAGCATTCGCATCCGATGGAAGTGGAATAGAAAAACGCAATGGTACTTGTTCACTTTTAACCCTTCCCCGCCATACGAATACACGAACACGACTGCACACAATTCCGCGAAAAAGAAAAAAAATGCTCTGGTCTGGCCTCTGTAGGTAACTGAAATTAAAATCTTACTTGTGCCCACATCTGGAGCACGATACACATGCAGTCATAGAACAATAAATAAGTAACAGGACAAACTTGGAATGGATTAATAAGTCCCCCAACGGAGAGAGATCGATCAGTAAATGGATGGACATCTCCAACAACAGGCAACACAGACACTAGCAGTTAACCCACACCAACACACACTCTGCACCTCAACCAATTAATCATCATGCTGGAGCAGTTAGTTAGCTCACAACAACATGCAGCTCCTCGCGCGACCAATTGAACACAAGAAGAACCTACTGCGACCCATCTGCATCGCCCGACCTCGGCGAGCAAGATCAGTAGTAGGTGCACGAACCGTAACCTGCAAAACGACCGCTGTCTGTCAGAGCTGCAAAGAATAATGGCGTCGATCTCTGCAGGTAGGCAGGCTAGTGGCTGGCCACTCACTGGGGTCGGACTTGACGATGATGCCCGAGTCGGCGAAGTAGCAGTTCCAGGAGTGCCGGCCGTTGGCGGCGAAGTAGAGGTTCATGGCGACGGAGGTGTGCGACAGCAGGTTGTTGGGGTTGTAGCAGGGCCCGCCCGGCTGGATCACGGCGCAGCTCACGTTGGAGCACGCGTAGTTGATGTTCGCCTGCAGGACCTTCTCGTCCGACGACGGCTTCGCCATGCACCACGTCTTCTGCGAGTTGCCACCACCCAGGTTAGTTGGATCAGCACATACACATGCTATGCTAGCGACGATTACAGAAGGAAGGGGAAGGAGAGGGGGCGATTTTAAGGCACCTGTGCCTCGGCCAGCCTGACGGTGCTTCCTGCTCGATCAAGAACAGAGAAATGTCAGTTTCTTAGAAAAGTTTTGTGAGTTGCTTCGGATCAAGCTCAACTGATGATTATTTTGGAATAAGTGCGTATCAAAATCAAGAACACGCTGGTAGATCTTGGCAAGAAACAATAGCAGATAACTGGGTTCCGCCCTCTCATCTGAATTAGACGAGATAATCAAATATGTACCACATTCCACGAATCATAACATGAACCACATTTTGGACCAAATGAACCAAAACATGGTGAAAAATGCTGCAGAAAGTGCGATCCGGAGTTTCAGAAAGGAACAAAAACTGAAGAAAAAAGGTGGAACGAGTGGGCACAGTTTCCCTTTCTTTCTACAGGACAAAACCATCGGAGCAACCCCACACCCTACTGAACAAACAGTCAAACAGTGTTGTGAGATCACCTAATCGGAGGAGGCAGTGAGCTTACCTGAGGTGAGGCAGAGGAGCACAAGCCCGAGAGAGAAGAGCAGGAGCGATGCAGATGGCTGAGACCCCCTGGCCATCTTGCTCTCCGGCACCAGCACCGAGCAAGGAGGCCAAGACTGTGGAGGAGGAGAGGGCAAGAAGAGACAGGGAAGGGGCTGGGGTCTCTAGCTCTAGCTCTAGCAGTTTATGTGCTGGTTTATAAAAGATGGGGGAGGAAGGGAGCCGGAAAAGGTGGCTGCCGATTGATTGCCTTGTTGAGTGGAGTGGAGTAGATCCCACTGCAACGGCTGGGAAAAAAAACGAAAGAGGGTCTGGGCATGGGTATGGTCATGTGACTCTGGTCCCTGGCTTCTTCCCAGGGCAACTGCCATGTGCGCCTAGCGTGTACCAGCATGAACTGGCTGGCTCTCTGATCCGATCACAGAGTTTGGTTCCTCCGCAGTGTCCGCACTGTGCGCTTTTGGTTTTGGTTCCGGACCACACACATGCATTGACCGGCTTCCACTTTGACGGTGGCCTGCTCTGCTCTGTCCATCAGCCCGTGTGATGTGTGCAGGTCAAAGGGTGATCCTGTTTGAAAGCACCGCTGTTCAAAGTTCGAACTGGTTTGAATTTTCAGATCATCGTCTTCTCGCAGTCCTACGATATGAAGCTCATTTGAATAAAATTAGCCGTATGAGATGAATGGTTCAGTAACGGACAGATAGATCCACAGATCAGCACTGGTAGATCGCGGTAGTCTGTAAAATAGCACTGGAAGAAGATCGGGACAAATCATCTCAATAATGATGGGCATCATCATGAGCCTATCAAAAGTCACTTGCCCTTAAACGTGGTAGGGAGGCCTTTGCTTGTTTGTAGGGTTCAGGCCTTGCTTTATTCCTGATTCTTTCCTTCCTCGCTCTGCTTCATAATTGTCTATGCTCCTTCCTTCCTTCCTTTGATGCTGATCTCGCTGCTCCCTTCCCATCCCGCATTTTGTTAATCTATCAATTCCTCCTGTGTTCTAGTATTATTTCACTTGCATAAGAGCTTTCGAAGATTTGGGAACGTAAAATAGGATACTACAAACTTTAGTGATCCCTACTAAAATACTCCTATGAAGCAACACCAGATCCCATACGCCACAGACACTGAGTTCGGTGCTGTCTTCCCCTGTACCAAACAGAAAAAAATAAAGAAAGAAAATCCACTGCTAGGTGCTCGAGACAAAGTGCATGCCCACAACCCACGTAAAGTGCTCAAAGCTCATCCCGTGAAACGGTGACATCAAGGATGCATCTGAAAGATGCATATTCTTCGGCCACATCAACGACAATATGTTTTCTTATTTACTTGGAACGCTCCGACTAGGCACTGTTGGAGTAGTTATGCATCTATGAGATGCCATTAGCAGAATCTAATTGCATCTAGATCACCTCAGAACATGAAGAAAGAAGGGTTTAGAGTTTCTTTACATGTCATGGGAGTGGACATGATCGCCTGCTCGGTGCAGGCGTGATGCGGGGATGATGTAGTCGAAGCAGAGGTTCTCCTCGACGTCCTGATCCCTTCAGGACGCCACCGGGACTGGCCGGGGACGGCGGCGGCGGCTGGCTTAGGTCTTCCCGTCGCTGCAGCGCTCCCCCTGATCGGATGGGGTGAGAATATCGGGAGGAGAGAAAAACCATACGTGAATTGTGTTCGCGCAGGTGGCCAGCTCTCTCCCGTATCCTTTTATATAGCGCTGGCGACAGGGGACCCAAAACCTGAGTTGGTTTTTGGGCGCCCCCGATCAGGGCGCATTAGTTCTGATCGAGGCTCACGTACGTTGGTACGTGGACCCCTTCACTTATCGTTATCCCTTCCTTTTTTTTGTTAGACTAATAGATCTAATCTGGCTTGTTAAGCCGTCAGATCAAAACCAACATTCTCCCCCTTGATCCTTAGGCTTAAGTTCATTCGCCCATTCTACATAGGAATGATGTACCAAAGTGAGGTGTTACAACAGCTCGAAACGCCATAGAACCTCAACACTTATAGCACACCCGCCTATTTCGAAATGGAAATCATTTTGCTAATTGGGGAGTGGTTTATTTTAATGGTCCTCTTATTCCAGAATCATCAGGCTTCCAGTAGTCCCATGCCGGCAACATGCTCACGAAAAATACTGGGTGGTAAGCCTTTTGTTAGCGGATCCGCAAGCATATGCTTCTTTCTTATATGTTTAACATCAACTGTTTGATCCTGGATTCTATTTTTCACAACACGATACTTTACGTCAATGTGTCTGGCAGCATTACTGGACCTGTTGTTACTCGTATAGAAAACTGCTGGTTCATTATCGCAGTACAATAAAATTAGTTTAGATATGCTGTCAACGACTTTAAGTCCAGGAATAAAATTCTTTAGCCATACAGCCTGCCCGGTGGCCTCATAACATGCTACAAATTTTGCTTGCATCATAGATCCAGCAGTCAACGTTTGTTTGGAGCTTTTCCACGATATAGCTCCTCCCGCGAGTGTGAATATATAACCTGACGTGGATCTCATACTATCCACACACCCGGCAAAATCAGAGTCTGAATAACCAACAATTTCTAGGTTATCAGTTCTTTTATATGTAAGCATGAAACCCTTAGTTCCTTGCATATAACGCAAGACTTTCTTTGCGGCCTTCCAGTGGTCCGGTCCTGGATTTGATTGGTATCTGCCAAGCACCCCGGTTACAAAACATAAGTCTGGGCGCGTACACACTTGAGCATACATGATGATTCCAACAACTGAAGCATAAGGAACCGACTTCATCTGATCAGTTTCACATTGGTTCCTCGGACATTGAAATGCCCCAAACTTATCGCCCTTAACTATAGGAGCAGGTGAGGGTGAGCACTTATGCATATTGAATTTTTTCAGTACTCTCTCAGAGTATGCCTTTTGAGATAGTCCTAACGTTCCTCTGGACCTATCTCGATGAATCTCGATGCCAAGGACATACGAGGCTTCACCACGATCTTTCATATCAAAACTGGATGACAGAAAATTCTTGGTCTCATGCAGCATATCCTTATCGCTACATGCCAATAATATGTCATCAACGTATAGGACTAAAAATGTGAACCTACTGCCTTTAAACTTAACGTATATGCAGTTGTCCACAACATTTTCGGTGAAACCAAAAGTTTTGATAATTTTATCAAACTTGAGGTACCACTCTCTTGAAGCTTGCTTCAAGCCATAAATTGATTTCTTTAGACGACATGCTAAATGTTCCTTCCCTTCCACAACAAAGCCTTCTGGTTGAGCCATGTAAATGTCTTCTTTTAAGTCACCATTTAGAAATGCCATTTTAACATCCATTTGGTGTAGTTCTAGGTCGTAATGAGCTACTAATGCCATTATGATTCTAAAAGAATCCTTGGTTGACACAGGAGAGAAGGTTTGCTTATAATCAATGCCTTCTCTCTGTGTATACCCTTTTGCCACTAGCCTTGCCTTGAACCGTTCGACATTCCCTTTGGAATCATACTTGGTTTTGTAGACCCACTTGCAGCCTACTTTCTCAGCTCCATCGGGAACTTCTACTAAGTCCCAAACATCGTTTGAGCCCATAGACTTCAACTCGTCTTCCATGGCAACCAACCACTTGGACGAATTTTCGCTTTTAATGGCTTTCTTATAAGAGGTTGCATCCTCCACCTTTCCCAGATCATTCATATCCTCAAGCAAGTATGTGATATAATCATCTGATATGGCCTTCTTTCTCTCATGACGTGGCCTGCCCACAGGAGGAGGTGGTGGAGGAGCATCATTGTTCTCAGGGTCATCTTCATTATGCGACTGGTGATCCTCTTCACCTTCTGGATTGACATTAGTCTCAGGATCACCATCAGCCTCAGGACCTGAAGTACCAGATTGAGGATTAGCTTGAGACGTCACTACACTCTGTAGTGGCAAAACAATCTCTTGGGTAGTCGGGGATGGAACACACACCCGTTTCTCCTCAAGATTGATCTCCCTTATTTCGGTGGCTTCGTTATCCTCAAAAAATACTACTTGTCGAGTCTCCACATACTTGGTGGTGTGACTCGGACAATAGAAACAATATCCCTTTCCCCTATGAGGGTATCCAATGAAGAAACAACTAACTGTCTTTGGATCTAATTTCTTAAGTTGTGGATTGAAAATTCTAGCCTCAGCGGGACAGCCCCATACACGTAAGTAATTCAAGCTCGGTTTCTTTCCCGCCCACATCTCGTAAGGTGTGTTCGGTGCTGCTTTAGTAGGAGCGAGATTTAGCACATGTGCGGCCGTCTTTAATGCCTCCATCCATAGGCTGACTGGTAAACTTGCATGACTGAGCATGCTTCGCACCATGTCCATAAGTGTGCGGTTTCGGCGTTCGGCCACACCATTTTGTTGAGGTTCACCAAGCATTGAATACTAGGCAACAATTCCATTCTCAGAGAGAAACTTGGCAAAAGGTCCTGGAATTTGCCCATAAGGAGAATGCCTACCATAATACTCTCCCCCGTGATCTGATCGTACACCTTTTATTTTAGTGTTTAGTTGGTTCTCAACTTCGGCTTTGAACACTTTGAATTTGTCCAAAGCTTCCGATCGATCACGTATAGGATAAATGTATCCGTATCGAGAGAAGTCGTCTGTGAAGGTAATGAACGAACCAAAACCATCCATAGACTTAACATTAAGGGGTCCACATATGTCAGTGTGTATGAGTTCAAGGACACTCGTGGCTCTTACCGCTCCTTTCTTAATCGTTTTTGCGTATTTACCTTTTATACAGTCAATGCATTTGTCTGCATCAGAGAAGTCTAACGGAAGGAGTACGTCATTTTTAATAAGTCTTTCAGTTCTCCCCCTCGAAATGTGCCCTAAATGACGGTGCCACAATTTCGAAGAGGTACTCGTACCCTTCCATTTCTTCTCAATATTACATACATCACTCACATGCAGGATAGAATCATTCAATGATAACATATATAATTGGCCTCGTCTGACGCTGAGGCCTACGTTCTTATTACAATAATTCAAAACAAATTGTTTGTTCCCAAACTTGCTCTTAAACATGTTATCATCTAGGCAAGAGACAGAAATCAAATTCCTACTTAAGGTAGGGACATAAAGAACATTATTTAAATGAAGACGGAAGCCAGTGTGGAGTTCTAAGGTGATTGACCCTATGGCTTCAACATCAACTTCGACTCCATTTGCCACCTTAAGTCTTCTTGCCCCCCTTGCCATGGTTTGAATTATATTTGAGTCCTGCATAGAATTGGCAACGTGAGAAGTTGCACCTGAATCAATCCACCAAGAGGTACTAGAGTAATCAACATATAACATTTCATCAACGAAAGTAATTTCATCAGTACCTTTCTTCATCAACCATTTGAGAAATTTTGGACAGTCTTTCTGATAATGACCCTCATGCTTGCAGAAGTTGCACTTGTTTTCTTTAGGCTTATCGTCCACCTTCTCCTTTGCTTTATATGAGGTTGATGAATGTTTCTTAAAGAACTTCTTTTGTGGATGTTGCTTAGAAGAGCTTGCTCGATCGTGTTTTCTCTTGGAGGAGCCAACCAAAAAGGCTTGGTCCTTTCCTTGCCTCTTAATCCTCTCTTCTTCCTCGACAATTCTTGGAGATATCTCGCGATTGTCCATTTCTCTTTAAGAGAGTTATAGTTAATCTTAAATTGATCAAACTCTTCAGGGAGGGAGTCCAAGATCATGATGACAAGGAGATTGTCATTGAGCTCACATTGTAATGCCTTCAATTTGTTACAAGCATTCACCATCTTTAAAATGTGAGCCCTGACATCACCATCATTATTATACTTCCCAAGGAGCTTGTGAAAAAGTTCGTGTGCATAAACCTTGTCGGAGCCTTTGAATTGCTCCTCCAGGGCTGCCATGAATTCCTTAGGAGTATCTTTCTTGGGTAGTGCCCCAATTATGTCAGGTGAGATGGATGATCTCATCACAAGCATAGCAATGTGATTTGACTTTTCCCATATTTCCATCTTGGAATCATAAGTTTTCTTTAGTTCAGCATACCCCGTGACACCAGCAGTTGGAGCCACGGGTTTATCCTCCCGTAAAGCATAATCAAATTGATGGACGGCTAGGCATAATTCCATCGAGTTCTTCCAACGAGGGAAGTTACTACCTGTCAACGGTTCGACAGTAAACGCAGCGGAAGCTGTAATGGACATGAAAGAGTTTTATGAGTAATTGACATGAATATGAAATTTTATGTTGGCAAAATAAAATAGACATGCCATGTATTTTATTTCAACTCCATGTCAAAACACCATTGGGCAGAAAAAACATGGAATTAAAATATCATAAGTGCTGACTCATAATAACAAAACAATGTTGGTCCGAATTAAAATCAGAGCCATTTTATTCTCAATTTAGACATCAACATAAGAAAAATATTATTATTTTTGATGTCTAAAAATTCATCATGCAAACACATAATAAATTCTGAACAAAATATCTCGTTGGTTCAATTTTACCCAGAATAATAATGTGTTCACTATATTTTTAGGCATTTTCTGTTTTAAATAATGCGAACATAAAAGATGTATTAACTTAAAATCACTGGGTCAAACAGAAAATAACTAAAACTTGAACTGGGCCCAAAACCCACGGTTAGACTAAATGTAGCCTAGTCCAGCAGCTAAATACGTAAAAGAAAAAAATTGCTGCTGGTAATTCGTAAACGGGCCGAAACCCGTGGCCTAGAAGAGGCCGGCCCAACTTGTTGCTCGGTGCGCTGAGAGCCGTCCGATCGAAACGGACGCTCCAGAGTCAACCCGAGCAGGCTAACCCTAGCATTCACGGAGGGAAAAATATTTGTCCCGCATTCCACCCGATCCCGCTGGCTCCATTTCGAGGTCGATGGCGGCGACGAAGCCCCGGCCACCCCAATCCATACCGACGCGGCGACGGTGCTCGCCGGAGGAGCGGGTGCAGGACTAAGTCCGCGCTCTCTCCCGTCGAGCATGGCGGCCGGGTCGTGTCCGAGTGGGGCGGGGAGGAGCACCCCGGCGGGATGGTGCACGCCGGCGGGCCAGCGGCCTTCTGAACGGTGACGTCGAGGCACAGCGGCCCACGACATCCTACCGCACATCTCTCCGTTGGGAGGGAGCGGCGTGGCGTTCCGCGCACCGACCCGAGGGACGGCGGCGTCGCGGCATCGGCGTCCTCGCATGATGTCAGCCACACGGGCCCCGGAGGGGATAGACGTCGACGCGGCGCATTAAGTGAGGATTCTCCTCATTTCTTCTCCAATTCGTGTTCATCAGTGTTTAATTTGTGAAAAAAACAGGCCTAATTAAAGAATTAGGGTTCTACCAAAATTGGGGATTTTTTTCTAGGGTTCTTCAACATGGGGTTTTGCTACTGTATGTGTGCTATGTATCCCTCTGCCTTCTAATTTGATAATCCAAACGGAAACAAAAACTTAAAAGAGGATCAAGTTTAATTAACAGAAACTTAATCATGAGCATTAATTCTTCAGAGGCTTAATTAAAACTGATTAAGCATAATGGCAGTGGAGATCCGTGGCAAATTAGAATACAACATGAGGGCATTAAGACAGTCACATGCATATTTGGGCTAACCAGAGGCTAAAACTTTCAATCTTGATCATGAACCCTAAACATGACATTGATCTTAACATGATAGTGATCTACTGATCAACAATAAAGGGGTCTATTGCAATCAAGATTGACGACTGATACCATTGTTGGAGTAGTTATGCATCTATGAGATGCCATTAGCAGAATCTAATTGCATCTAGATCACCTCAGAACATGAACAAAGAAGGGTTTAGAGTTTCTTTACATGTCATGGGAGTGGACATGATCGCCTGCTCGGTGCAGCCGTGATGCGAGGATGATGTAGTCGAAGCAGAGGTTCTCCTCGACGTCCTGATCCCTTCAGGACGCCACCGGGACTGGCCGGGGACGGCGGCGACGGCTGGCTTAGGTCTTCCCGTCGCTGCATCGCTCCCCCTGATCGGATGGGGTGAGAATATCGGGAGGATAGAAAAACCGTACGTGAATTGTGTTCGCGCAGGTGGCCAGCTCTCTCCCGTATCCTTTTATATGGTGCTGGCGACAGGGGACCCAAAACCTGAGTTGGTTTTTGGGCGCCCCCGATCAGGGCGCATTAGTTCTGATCGAGGATCACGTACGTTGGTACGTGGACCCCTTCACTTATCGTTATCCCTTCATTTTTTTGTTAGACTAATAGATCTAATCTAGCTTGTTAAGCCGTCAGATCAAAACTAACAGGCACCGCGTCATTCCAGTGCTACTGAAGTATATATTTTTCACGAATACGCAAAAGTCTTGGGTATCATTTCATTGATTGAAGAAAAAAGTTAGTAGCGGTCTCATGCGGATTCTCACAAGCACGAATGCGGAAGTTGGCGTCAGCGAGAATAACAAGAACACAAATAAGGGATTGCGTGGCCCCGTCAAACTAATGCTAAGTTGCGTTGATGAGAATGCCTAGGCCTTTTTGTGAGAGGGTAGGCATAGGTTAATTTCGCAGGGTGTGTTAGGGTGTGCGTCTGTTGGAATTTGCTAGTGGGCTTTTGGCTCAAAGCCCAACTAAAACATGCACACATGTGAGTAGAGTGAGTGAGGCTAAAGTTTAGTCCCACCTCATAAGTTGAGAGAGAGTTGCACCTTTTTATAAGGTGAACTCTCCTACCACTTGTATGAGCATGAGAAGAGGAGACCTACACGCGCGCTCCTCCTCCTCGCTCGCCTCGCCACGCCTCGACGCGCCGCGCCGCGGGTTGCGGGATTGAGCCGAGGACAGAGCTATGCATGTTGTCTATATTTCTGCGGCTCGGAAAAAATTAATGAGTCATTAATTAATAATTAACGGGCGCGTTAACTAATGAACTGTTTCTGATTCTTTTGGATCGTGACGACTCGGACGTGGGGTTTACTCCCACGACCTACCCGGCCCGCACTAGATAGTCAGGCAGACGTCTACCCTAGCCGCCGCCGCTTCGTATGGTTTCTCACCACCGTTCCAGACCATTGCGCCGCCAAGCAAGTCTTGTCCATCCCTCCTTTCGGCGTGCACTGGGAGAAGGGACAGCAGGCCTCCGGAACCCCGCCTCTCGTGATCCTGTATGAGAGAGGGGCGATCAGGTTTTTGGGGAGTGCACTCGCGCGACTGCTGGCAGCGACGACTTCTTCCCCGACCTCGGCGACCTCATCCTCGACGACATGGGCGCCAACGTCAACGCCGGCGGTGCTGCTCCCGCTGCACCGTATGTGATTCTATCTTTCCTGTTCGAGATCGTGGTAAAATTCATGTTTCTAGTATGTGCCCTAGATGTGATCTATTCATCTACTATACTAGTTCGCGTGATTAGTTCAATCTCTGCTACTGTAGTCATGATTTATCTTCTGTTTATTCGGATTAAATCTCGTAGTAATTTGCTCATATTTCCAACAATCCAAAAACCTGATCGTAGGCAATTTGCTCTGAGTGGTTTTGTTGTGCATCTGAAGCCGCTTGCCTTTAAGGGGGCGCAATATAAGAGGTGGCACACGAGAGTAGTCTACTGGTTTCAGACCATGGGCTGCTATGACGCCACCAAGGGCAAGCCTGAGGCCGATCTTAATCCGGCACATCTGGAAACTTTTGAGAAGATCGATACTCTCTAAAGGCGCTCTTCTGGGTGTTTTTGATGACTCCATTGTGGACTTATATATGTCGTTTGAGAACGGCAAGGACATGTGGGCTGCGCTCGAGGCCAAGTTTGGTGCCTCGGACGCCGGCAGCGAGTTGTACATCATGGAGCAATTCTATGACTACAAGATGACTGATGAGCGCTCTGTTGTACAATAGGCTCATGAGATACAATCTCTCGCAAAAGAACTTGAGTACTTCAAGTGTGTGTTGCCGGACAAATTTGTTGCCAGAGGCATCATTGCCAAGCTTCCACCTTCGTGGAACAATTTTGCTACTTCTCTGAAACACAAGAGACAAGAGTTTTCCGTTGCGGATCTCATTGGTACTCTTGATGTTGAAGAGAAGGCGAGAGCAAAGGACACACGTGCTCAAGTTGCTGAGGGAGCTTCTAGTGCCCACATGGTACATAAGAAGAACTTCCATCCAACAAGTTAAAAAACAACAAGAACAAAACTCAGGGTAAAGGCAAGTTTGATACAAAGAACAAGCCATCACATTCTACCAACTTCAAGAAGAATTCTCACAAGAAGGGGAAGGGACTTTGCCATGTTTGCGGTGATCCTAATCAGTGGGCTCCAAAGTGTCCTAACCGATTTGAGGAGCGCGAACATGAGAAGAGCGGCAAGTCCGCTAATGTTGTCATCGGTGATACTGATATGAAGGAATCTGGGTACGGTATTCTTCCTACCATCCTTTCAGTATTTCAATCTCCTGATTGGTTAATTGACACCGGTGCTAATGTACATGTTTGTGCTGACGCCTCAATGTTTTCTTCTTACCAGGTCACGGGAACTTCTCCCGTGCTTATGGGGAACAGGTCACATGCCATCGTTCGAGGTGTCGGTACGGTCGATCTGAAGTTTACTTCGGGCAAGACCGCGCGTCTGAAGAACGTTCATCATGTGCCGTCCATCAATAAAAATCTTGTTAGCGGTTCCCATTTATGTCGAGATGGTTTTAAGTTGGTTTTTGAGTCCAATAAAGTTGTAATTTCCAAGTGTGGACAATTTGTTGGAAAAGGCTATGAGTGGGGAGGCTTGTTCCGCCTATCTTTGTCAGATATTTGCACTAAAGTTATTAATAATGTTTGCCACAATAATGAGTCGGATATTTGGCAGTCACGACTTTGTCATATTAACTTTGGTTGCATGACGCGGCTAGCCAATATGAATTTAATTCCGAAAATCTCTACTGTCAAAGTCTCTAAGTGCCAAGTATGTGTGCAAGCTAAACAACCTCGCAAGTCCCATAAGACTACAGAGGCAAGAGACTTGGCGCCACTAGAGCTTATATATTCTGATCTCTGTGAGATGAATGGCGTATTGACAAAAGGTGGAAAGAGATACTTTATGACGTTGATTGATAACTCCACTAGATATTGTTATGTGTATCTTCTGAAATCAAAAGATGAGGCTTTAACTTTCTTCAAAAACTATAAAGCTGAGGCAGAGAACCAACTTGATTGAAAATTAAACGGCTTAGGTCCGATCATGGTGGAGAGTATTTTTCCAATGAATTTGATCTGTTCTGTGCGGAACATGGTATAATCCATGAGAGGACGCCTCCCTACTCACCTCAGTCTAATGGGGTGGCCGAAAGAAAGAACCGAACTCTAACTGATTTGGTTAACGCCATGTTAGACACATCAGGTCTTTCCAAGGAATGGTGGGGGGAGGCGCTAATGACCGCATGTCATGTCCTAAACCGAGTTCCCACAAAGCATAAGACCATGACTCCATTTGAGGAATGGGAAAGGAAAAGGTTGAAACTCTCTTACCTACGTTCTTGGGGTTGTTTGGCAAAAGTCAATATACCAATTCCCAAGAAGCGCAAGCTTGGACCAAAAACCGTGGATTGTGTTCTTCTGGGCTATGCTTTTCATAGCATTGGCTATAGATTTTTGATAATAAAATCTGAGGTATCCGACATGCATGTTGGTACCATTATGGAGTCTAGTGATGCAAATTTCTTTCAGGACATATTTCCTATGAAGGATATGTCAAGTTCATCAAATCAGGAGATACCTACTTCATCTAGTGAGGAACTCACTGTAATTCCTGAACCCACCATTGCGATGGAACACATTGAGAATCCTGTTGAGGGTGACAATGAAACTCCTGTAAGGAGTAAGAGACAGAGGACTGCAAAGTCCTTTTGGTGATGATTTCATTGTGTACCTTGTGGATGACACACCCAATACTATTTCAGAAGCCTACGCATCTCCTAATGCTGACTACTGGAAGGAAGCTGTTCATAGCGAGATGGATTCCATCTTAGCTAACGGGACCTGGGAGATCACTGACCGTCCTTATGGGTGCAAACCTGTAGGATGTAAGTGGGTGTTCAAGAAGAAGCTTAGACCTGGTGGTACGATTGAAAAGTACAAGGCACGGCTTGTGGCTAAGGGTTATACCCAGAAAGAAGGTGAAGACTTCTTTGATACTTACTCACCCGTGGCTAGACTGACCACAATTTGGGTGCTGCTATCACTGGCTGCCTCACATGGTCTTCTCGTTCATGAAATGGATGTTAAGATGGCTTTCCTCAACGGAGAGTTGAAGGAGGAAATTTACATGGATCAGCTAGATGGTTTTGTAGTACCTGGTCAGGAAGGAAAGGTGTGCAAGTTATTAAAGTCTTTATATGGCCTTAAACAAGCTCCTAAGGAGTGGCATGAGAAGTTCGAAAGAACATTAACTGCTGCCGGCTTTGTAGTAAATGATGGTGACAAGTGTGTGTACTATCGCCATGGTGGGGGCGAAGGAGTTATTCTTTGTCTGTATGTCGACGACATATTGATCTTTGGAACCAAACTTGATTTAATCAAGGAGGTTAAGGATTTCTTATCTCGCTGTTTTGAGATGAAGGATCTAGGAGTAGCTGATGTTATCTTAAACATCAAGCTGTTGAGAGATGAGAATGGTGGGATCACACTGCTTCAGTCTCACTATGTGGAAAAGGTCTTGAGTCGTTTTGGGTATAGCGACTGCACGCCTTCTCCAACTCCATATGATGCTAGTGTGTTGCTTCGAAAGAATCGACGGATTGCTAGAGATCAACTGAGGTATTCTCAGATTATTGGCTCGCTTATGTATTTGGCGAGTGCCACGAGGCCTGACATCTCTTTTGCTGTGAGCAAGCTGAGTCGGTTTGTGTCAAAACCGGGAGATGATCATTGGCGTGCGCTTGAGAGAGTTATGCGCTACTTGAAGGGCACTGCGAGCTATGGGATTCACTACACCGGGTATCCAAGGGTACTGGAGGGTTATAGTGACTCGAACTGGATATCTGATGCTGATGAGATTAAGGCCACAAGTGGTTATGTTTTTACACTTGGTGGTGGCGCTGTTTCCTGGAAGTCTTGCAAGCAGACCATCTTAACGAGGTCAACTATGGAAGCAGAACTCACAGCATTAGACACTGCCACTGTTGAAGCAGAGTGGCTTCGTGAGCTATTGATGGACTTACCTATGGTTGAAAAACCAATACCCCCTATCCTGATGAACTGTGATAATCAAACTGTGATCGTCAAGATAAACAGTTCTAAGGACAATATGAAGTCCTCAAGGCATGTGAAGAGGAGATTAAAATCTGTCAGGAAACTGAGGAACTCCGGAGTTATTACGTTGGATTATATCCAAACGTCGAAAAACTTGGCAGATCCCTTCACAAAGGGTCTATCACGTAATGTGATAGATAATGCATCGATGGAGATGGGTTTGAGACCCACCGCATGAGTTGTCCATAGTGGTAACCCACTCTATGTGATCGGAGATCCTGTGAAGTAGAAGTGGGAGACAAGCTGTTGGTCAGCTGAGAGGAGAGTATCCTTATTTTAATTATCCCACTCCGTGAAGATGCAATACTCTCCTGATCTGCATGGCAGGTTGATATCTATCTTAATGTGTTCCAAGTGGCTTATTTGAGTAAGCAGAGATGTTGTCCTGCAGAGCATCTCCTGAGGAACACACCTATATGAATTTGACTGTTAATGTCGCAGTCTGTGAGAAGTGGGTGCTCTCTAATAAATTCATGAAAGGCCCTGGAGTACCACGTATATGCTCCACCCGCAGGGAAGCCTTGCGGCAGCCCAGTATCGGTCAAGAATTTGTGTGAAACTAGTCTCGCAGAAAACTTGTAGTTCAAGGCATAGTCCACTATTCAAGTTGTGATCTAGTGTAGCATAAATCTCTAAGTGGAAGTTCAACTTCACAGTCTCCACTAAGCACCGGTATATAAACAATGTCTTGGAACCAAATGGTGAATGTGCCAATGAGACTTTGTGGGGGATTGTTGGAATTTGCTAGTTGGCTTTTGGCCCAAAGCCCGACTAAAATTCTGAAATTCTCTTGGCCCATTCATGCACACATGTGAGTGGAGTGAGTGAAGCTAAAGTTTAGTCCCACCTCATAAGTTGAGAGAGAGTTGCACCTCTTTATAAGGTGAGCTCTCCTACCACTTGTATGAGCATGAGAAGAGGAGACCTACACGCGCGCTCCTCCTCCTCGCTCGCCTCGCCATGCCTCGCCTCGTCACAACGCGCCGCGGGTTGCTGGATTAAGCCGAGCCGAGGACAGAGCTATGCACGTTGTCTATATTTTTGCTGCTCGGGAAAAATTAATGAGTCATTAATTAATAATTAACGGACGCGTTAATTACTAAACTGTTTCCGATTCTTTTGGATCGTGATGACTCGGACGTGGGGTTTACTCCCACGACCTACCTGGCCCGCACTATATAGTCAGGCAGACGTCTACCCTAGCCATCGCTACTTCGTATGGTTTCTCACCACTGTTCCAGACCATTGCGCCACCAAGCCAGTCTTCTCCATCCCTCCTTTCGACGTGCACCGGGAGAAGGGACAGCAGGCCTCCGGAACCCCGCCTCCCGTGATCCTGTACGGGAGAGGGCCGATCAGGTTTTTGGGGAGTGCACTCGCGCGACTGCTGGCATCGATGACTTCGTGAACAACGACTTCTTCCCCGACCTCGGCAACCTCATCCTCGACGACATGGGCGACAGTGTCAACACCGGCGGTGCTTCTCCTGCTGCACCGTATGTGATTCTATCTTTCCTGTTCGAGATTGTGGTAGAATTCATGTTTCTAGTATGTGCCCTAGATGTGATCTGTTCATCTACTATGCTAGTTCGCATGATTAGTTCAATCTCTGCTACTGTAGTCATGATTTATCTTCTGTTTATTCGGATTAATTCTTGTAGTAATTTGCTCATATTTCCAACAACGTCTTGGATGGAAGCCCGCTTCCATCCTTATCATTCTTGTACATTGTTCGCTCTCTTCTCTTCTATAAAAGTAAGGTAACTCTTTGGCGTACTCTCGAAAAAAAAGAATGCCTAGCCCCTTGGCTCCATCATGAGCCCATGCTGGAGCGTCTTCTTTGGTGTTTTTTGTGAGTAGCAAGACAGATGGCCTATCTCCATTGACACACATCCATTGTGGTGTTCCCAAATTCTCGCAATTAAGAAGATGACGGTGGCCAGGCCTCGTCGAAAAGCAGCTTGTGCATCTCAGACGGACATGGAGAATAGGTACGGAACTCGCACCCTTGGCCTGGAAGGCTGGTCGTGGCACGACACCAAGGTAGTACTTCATGCCATACCTGATGAGAAAAAAGAGCAGCCGACGAGAAAACTGTTGCATCATCCCGGGCTCCCGGTGGCCAAATTCACTGTTTTGACCCTTTTGACATCTTTTAGCCGCATCTGACCCCTTTTTGGAAAAAAAATCGGATCTGACCCTTTTCCTACCGCCACCGAGCTGGCGGTGGGGTAGAATGTGCTACCTCCATAGACTATGGCGGTAGGGACCGGGTCAACGCAGACGGCATCGTCTGCCGCGCCGACGTGGATAAGTGGCTACCGCCACGGTTGGTGGTGGTAGGGTTAGGCATCCTACCTTCTGAAACAGTAGCAGTACGGTGCTGAATGCACAAAACCAATGGCTGGGGGGTTTTGTGGGCCCCACAAGCCACCCATTCGCCCCCAAATCCTTTCTTCCCCAAGCTCAGCCCCTCTCCCCTTTCTCCCCAATCCTATGGCTCCATCAAATTCATCTCCATTGCTTGAGTTTTCTCTGGTGGATTGAGGCCATTTTCATCACTCAAGGTACCTCACCACTCTCTTCATTTTGGTTGGTTGGAATCAACTTATTTGATGGCATTGATTCCTTTTATGCAAACCCTAATTGTGCTCCTTTTTGTGTGAAATCAATGGATTTGATGGATGGTAGATCTAGATCTAGCGTTGTATATGTGTGATTGACCATGTGTAGTGTGCTAACTTTGTTGTTTGTAGCTAGATCTATGGTTATTGTTTTGGTTATTTCTAGGGTTAGGGTTAGTGTTAAGCAAAGTCATTATTTAGTTATTAGGGTTAAGCCATGATATTTTGTTCTTTAGTTGTTATTTGTTTTGTTGCTTAAATGTATTGCATAGAACTTTTATCGATACATGGGATGCACAATGGATATTGACCTATATTATGTTGCCGCCTATCATTGACATTTTTTAAAATTTATTTAGATGGGTAGTCTCATGAATCTTCAATATTTGGATAAGGAGACATTTATGAATGGCAATGACGATGAAGGGGAAGAACACATGGTATTTGAGTATAGCCCAACCTATGAGGATGTAGTTGTGAAAGTTAGAAGTGTGTTACATTGGATGGACCCAAATTATGAGGTTAAACTTATTGGAAGGTATGATGTTGGAGTGGGGCTGAAGTCTCGGTTGAAGAGTATGCCTATCACCTCGGAATTGCATTGGAAGGTGTACAAGGGTAAAGTAGAGCAATCACAAGACAACTCACTTCAATTATTTGCCACCAAGGTTGTGTTGGGGAACGTAGCAATAATTCAAAATTTTCCTACGTATCACCAAGATCCATCTAGGAGATTGTAGCAACAAGAGAGAGAGAGAGAGAGGAAGTGCATCATCATACCTTTGAAAATCGCTAAGCGGGAGCGTTACTAGAACGCGGATTATGGAGTCGTACTCGCGGCGATTCAAATTGCGGAATATCCGATCTAGCGCCGAACGGACGGCGCCTCTGCGTTCAACACACGTACAACCCGGGGACGTCTCCTCCTTCTTGATCCAGCAAGGGGAGAGGAGAAGTTGAGGGAGAGCTCCGGCAGCAAGACGGCGTGGTGGTGGAGCTTTGTGGTATTCTTGCAGGGCTTCGCCAAGCACTACGGAGGAGGAGGAAGAGTTGGAGGAGGGAGGGGCTGCACCACGGGAAGGGGTGTGACTGCCCTCTCTCTCCCTAACTATATATATGGGGAAGGGGGGAGGAGGAGGTGCCCTAGGGTTTCCCTAGGGGAGGGGCGGCGGCCACAGCGGAAACCCTAGATGCATGGGTTTGGGCGCCGCCACCCCTAGGAAACTTGCCCCCCAAGCCGGGAGGGGTGGCTGCCCTAGGGGAGGCGCCCCCACCTCTCCAAGTTACGTGAGATGGGGTGGGAGGGGCGATCAGCCCCTTAGTGGGCTGATGTGCCCCCTCCCCTTGGCCCATAAGGCCCCCCAACACTTGTCGGGGCCTCTGAAACCCCTTTCGGACACGTTGGTCGCCACCCGGTACCCCCGGAACAATTCCAGACTCCAAACCCTTCGTCCAATATATCGATCTTCACCTCCGGACCATTCCAGAGTTCCTCGTCATGTCCGGGATCTCATTCGGGACTCCGAACAACCTTCTGTAACCACATACTATTTCCCATAACAACTCTAGCGTCACCGGACCTTAAGTGTGTAGACCATACGGGTTCGGGAACCATGCAGACATGACCGAGACACCTCTCCAGCGAATAACCAATAGCGGGATCTGGATACCCATATTGGCTCCCACATGTTCCACGATGATCTCATCGGATGAACCACAATGTCGGGGATTCAATCAATCCTGTATTCAATTCCCTTTGTCCATTGGTATGTTACTTGCCTGAGATTTGATCGTCGGTATCCCTATACCTTGTTCAATCTTGTTACCGGCAAGTCTCTTTACTCGTTCCGTAACGCATGATCTCGTGACTAACTCCTTAGTCACACTGAGCTCAGTATGATGATGCATTATCGAGTGGGCCCAGAGATACCTCTTTGTCATACGGAGTGACAAATCCCATCCTCGATTCGTGCCAATCCAACAGACACTTTCGGAGATACCTGTAGTGCACCTTTATAGCCACCCAGTTACGTTGTGACGTTTGGTACACCCAAAGCATTCCTACGGTATCCGGGAGTTGCACAATCTCATGGTCTAAGGAAAGGACACTTGACATTAGAAAATCTCTTAGCAAACGAACTACACGACCTTGTGCTACGCTTAGGATTGGGTCTTGTCCATCACATCATTCTCCTAATGATGTGATCCCGTTATCAATGACATCCAATGTCCATGGTCAGGAAACCATGACCATCTATTGATCAATGAGCTAGTCAACTAGAGGCTCACTAGGGACGTGTTGTGGTCTATGTATTCACACATGTATTACGGTTTCTGGTTAATACAATTATAGCATGAACAATAGACAATTATCATGAACAAGGAAATATAATAATAACCATTTTATTATTGCCTCTAGGGCAAATTTCCAACAGTCTCCCACTCGCACTAGAGCCAATAATCTAGTTCACATCACTATGTGATTGTAATGAATCCAACTCCCATGGTGTTTGATCATATCTCGCTTGTGAGAGAGGTTATTAGTCAACGGGTCTGAACCTTTCAGATCCATGTGTGCTTTACAAATCTCCATGTCATCTTGTAGATGCAGCTACCACGCACTATTTGGAGCTATTCCAAATAACTGCTCTACTATATGAATCCGGTTTACTACTTAGAGTCATCCAGATTAGTGTCAAAATTTGCATCGACGTAACCCTTTACGACGAACTCTTTTACCACCTCCATAATCGAGAAAATTCCTCATTCCACTAGTTACTAAGGATAAATTTGACCGTTGTCCTGTGACCCATTCCTGGATCACTCTTGTACCCCTTGACTGACTCATGGCAAGGCACACTTCAGGTGCGGTACAAAACATAGCATACTGTAGAGCCTACGTCTAAAGCATAGGGGACGACCTTCGTCCTTTCTCTCTCTTGTGCCATGGTCAGGTCTTGAGTCTTACTCAATACTCACACCTTATAACACAGCCAAGAACTCCTTCTTTGCCGATCTATTTTGAACTCCTTCAAAATCTTGTCACGGTATGTATTCATTTGAAAGTACTATTAAGTGATTTGATCTATCCTTATAGCTCTTGATGCTCAATGTTCAAGTAACTTAATCCAGGTTTTCCATTGAAAAACACTTTTCAAACAACTCTACATGCTTTCCAGAAATTCTACATAATTTCTGATCAACAATATGTCAACAACATATACTCATCAGAAATTCTGTAGTGCTCCCACTCACTTCTTTGGAAATACAAGTTTCTCATAAACTTTGTATAAACCCAAAATCTTTGATCATCTCATCAAAGCATATATTCCAACTCTGAGATGCTTACTCTAGTCCTTAGAAGGATTGCTGGAGCTTTGCATACTTGTTAGCATCTTTTAGGATTGACAAAACCTTCTGGTTGTATCACATACAACCTTTCCTCAAGAAAAACGTCAAGGAAACAATGTTTTGACATCCTATCTGCAAGATTTCATAAATAATACAGTAACTGCTAATATAATTCCAACAGACTCTTAGCATCGCTACGAGTGAGAAAGTCTCATCGTAGTCAACTCCTTGAACTTGTCAGAAAACAGCTTAACGACAAGTCGAGCTTTCTTAATGGTGATACTTACCATAATTGTCCGTCTTCCTTTTAAAATCCATCTGTACCCAACAGCCTTACGACCATCAAGTAGTTCTTCCAAAGTCTATACTTTGTTTTGATACATGGATCCCCTCTCGGATTTTATGGCTTCGAGCCATTTGTCGGAATCCGGGCCCACCATCGCTTCTCCATAGTTCGTAGGTTCATTGTTGTATAGCAACATGACCTCCAAGACAGGATTACGCACCACTCTGAAGTAGGACACATACTTGTCGACCTACGAGATTTGGTAGTGACTTGATCTGAAGTTTCATGATCACTATCATTAGCTTCCACTTCAATTGGTGTAGGCGCCACAGGAACAACTTCCTGTGCCCTGCTACACACTAGTTGAAGTGACAATTCAATAACCTCATCAAGTCTCCACCATCCTCCCACTCAATTCTTTTGGGAGAAACTTTTTCTCGAGAAAGGACCCGTTTCTAGAAAATATCAGTTTTGCTTCTGGATCTGAAATAGGAGGTATACCCAACTGTTTTGGGTGTCATATGAAGATGCATTTATCCGCTTTGGGTTCGATCTTATTAGGCTAAAACTTTTTCACATAAGCGTCACTGCCCCAAACTTTTAAGAAATGACATCTTAGGTTTCTCTAAACCATAGTTCATACGGTGTCATCTCAACGGAATTACATGTTGCCCTATTTAAAGTGAATGCGGTTATCTCTAATGCCTAACCATAAACGATAGTGGTAATTCGATAAGACAACATGGTATGCACCATATCCAATAGGGTGCAGCTATGATGTTCGGACACACCATCACACTATGGTGTTCCAGGCGATATTAGTTGTGAAACAATTTCCACAATGTCTTAATTGTGTGCCAAACTCGTAACTCAGATATTCATCTCTATGATCATATCATAGACATTTTATCCTCTTGTCACGACAATCTTCAACTTCACTCTGAAATTACTTGAACCTTTCAATAATTTAGACTTGTGTTTCATCAAGTAAATATACTTAGCATCTACTCAAATCATCTGTGAAGTAAGAACATAACGATATCCACTACGTGCCTCAGCACTCATTGGACTGCACACATCAAAATGTATTACTTCCAACAAGTTGCTTTCTTGTTCCATCTCACTGAAAACGAGGCCTTTCAGTCATCTTGCCCATGTGGTATGATTTGCATGTCTCAAGTGATTCAAAATCAAATGACTCCAAATGATCCATCTGCATGGAGTTTCTTCATGTGTATATACTAATAGACATGGTTCACATGTCTCAAACTTTTCATAAACGAGTGAGTCCAAAGATCCATCAACATGGAGGTTCTTCATGCGTTTTATACCAATATGACGCAAATGGCAGTGCCACAAGTAGGTGGTACTATCATTACTATCTTATATCTTTTGGCATGAACATGTGTATCACTACGATCGAGATTCAATAAACCATTCATTTTAGGTGCAAGACCATTGAAGGTATTATTCAAATAAAAAGAGTAACCATTATTCTCCTTCAATGAATAACCGTATTGCGATAAACACAATCCAATCAAATCTATGCTCAACACAAACACCAAATAACAATTATTTAGGTTTAACACCAATCACGATGGTAGAGGGAGCGTGCGATGTTTGATCACATCAACCTTGGAAACACTTCCAACACATATCGTCATCTCACCTTTAGCTAGTCTCCGTTTATTCCATAGCCTTTTATTTCGAGTTACTAACACTTAGCAACCGAACCGGTATCTAATACCCTGGTGCTACTAGGAGTACTAGTAAAGTGCACATTAATATAATATATATCCAATATACTTCTGTCGACCTTGCCAGCCTTCTCATCTACCAAGTATCTAGGGTAGTTCTGCTTCAGTGACCATTCCCCTCATTACAAAAGCACTTAGTCTCGGGTTTGGGTTCAACCTTGGGTTCTTCACTAGAGCAGCAACTGATTTGTCGTTTCATGAAGTATCCCTTCTTGCCCTTGCCCTTCTTGAAACTAGTGGTTTTACTAACCATCAACAATTGATGCTCCTTCTTGATTTCTACTTTCGCGGTGTCAAACATCACGAATAGCTCAAGGATCATCATATCTATCCCTGATATGTTATAGTTCATCACGAAGCTCTAGTAGCTTGGTGGCAATGACTTTGGAGAAACATCACTATCTCATCTGGAAGATTAACTCCCACTCGATTCAAGTGATTGTAGTACCCAGACAATCTGAGCACATGCTCAACAATTGAGCTTTTCTCCTTAGTTTGTAGGCTAAGAAACTCGTCGGAGGTCTCATACCTCTTGACGTGGGCACGAGCCTGAAATCCCAATTTCAGCCCTTGGAACATCTCATATGTTCCACGACGTTTCTAAAATGTCTTTAGCGCATCAATTCTAAACCGTTTAACATTACCTGAACTATCATGTAGTTATCAAAACGTGTATGTCAGATGTTCACAACATCCACAGACGACGTTCGAGGTTCAGCACACCGAGCGGTGCATTAAGGACATAATCCTTCTGTGCAGCATTGAGGACAATCCTTAGTTTACGAACCCGGTCCGCATAATTGCTAATGTCAACTTTCAACTAAATTTTCTCTAGGAACATATCTAAAACAATATAACTAAAGCGTAAGCTACGACATAATTTGCAAAGACCTTTTGACTATGTTCATGATAATTAAGTTCATCTAATTAAGTTATTTAATGAACTCCCACTCACATAGACATCCCTCTAGTCATCTAAGTGATACATGATCCGAGTCAACTAGGCCGTGTCCGATCATCACGTGTGACGGACTAGTCATCATCGGTGAACATCTTCATGTTGATCATATCTACTATACGACTCATGTTCGACCTTTCGGTCTCTTGTGTTCCGAGGCCATGTCTGTACATGCTAGGCTCGTCAAGTCAACCTAAGTGTTTTGCATGTGTAAATCTGGCTTACACCCGTTGTATGCGAACGTTAGAATCTATCACACCCGATCATCATGTGGTGCGTCGAAACAACAAACTTTCACAATGGTGCACAGTTAGGGGGAACACTTTCTTGAAATTTTAATGAGGGATCATCTTATTTACTACCGTCGTTCTAAGCAAATAAGATGTAAACATGATAAACATCACATGCAAATCAAAAAGTGACATGATATGGCCAATATCATTTGCTCCTTTGATCTCCATCTTCGGGGCGCCATGATCATCATTCGTCACCGGCATGACACCATGATCTCCATCATCATAATCTCATCATCGTGTCTTCATGAAGTTGTCTCGCCAACTATTACTTCTACTACTATGGCTAACGGTTAGCAATAAAGTAAAGTAATTACATGGCGTTTTCAATGACACGCAGGTCATACAATAAATTAAGACAACTCCTATGGCTCCTGCCGGTTGTCATACTCATCGACATGCAAGTCGTGATTCCTATTACAAGAACATGATCAATCTCATACATCACATATCATTCATCACATTCTTTTGGCCATATCACATCACATAGCATACCCTGCAAAAACAAGTTAGACATCCTCTAATTGTTGTTTGCATGTCTTACGTGGCTGCTATGGGTTTCTAGCAAGAACGTTTCTTACCTACGCAAAAACCACAACATGATATGTTAATTGCTATTTACCCTTCATAAGGACCCTTTTCATCGAATCCGATCCGACTAAAGTGGGAGAGACTGGCACCCACTAGCCACCTTATGCAACAAGTGCATATCAGTCGGTGGAACCTGTCTCACGTAAGTGTACGTGTAAGGGCGGTCCGGGCCGCTTCTTCCCGTAATACCATCGAAACAAGATTGGACTAGTAACGGTAAGCATATTGAACAAAATCAACGCACACAACAACTTGTGTTCTACTCGTGCGTAGAAACTACGCATAGACCTAGCTCTGATACCACTGTTGGGGAACGTAGCAGAAATTCAAATTTTTCTATGCATCACCAAGATCAATCTATGGAGTAATCTAGCAACAAGGGGAAGGGGAGTGCATCTACATACCCTTGTAGATTGCTAAGCGGAAGCGTTGCAAGAACGCAGATGAGGTAGTCGTACTCGTGGCGATTCAGATCACAGGTCGATTCCGATACAGCGCCGAAACAATGGTGCCTCCGTGTTCAACACACTGCAGTCCCGGTGACGTCTCCAATGCTTGATCCAGCAAGGAGAGGAGGGAGAGTATGGGGAAAGACTCCGTCCAGCAGCGAAGCCACAACGGCGTGGTGGTGGTTGGAGCTTGCGGTACTCCATGCAGAAGCTTTGCCAAGCACTACGAGAGACGAGGAGGGAGAGAGGTAGGGCTGAAGCCTTGGGAGAGAGAGACTCATCGTTGTTGGGCAGCCCCAAAAACCTCTCCACCTATATATAGGGGGAAGGGAGAGGGGGGGATGGCGCCCGTAGGGTTTCCCCTAGGGGGGCGGCGTCCAGGGCAGATGGGATCACCCCTTGGGTGACTTGGCCCCCCAAGGCCAAGGAGAGTGGGAACCCTAGATGGGGCGCCCCAAACCCCCTGGTCACCGTGGGGAATAGGGTGAGGGGGCGCGACAGCCCCTTAGTGGGCTGATGTGCCGCCTCCCCTTAGCCCATAAGGCCCCCCAACGCTTGCAGGGGCGTCCGAAACCCCTTTCAGACACGCTGGTCATCACCCGGTACCCCCGGAACAATTCCGGACTCCAATACCCTTCATCCAATATATCGATCTTCACCTTCGGACCATTCCAGAGTTCCTCGTCACGTCCGAGATCTCATCCGGGATTCCGAACAACCTTTGGTAACCACATACTATTTCCCATAACAACTCTAGCGTCACCGAACCTTAAGTGTGTAGACCCTACGGGTTCGGGAACCATGCAGACACGACCGAGACACCTCTCCGGCCAATAACCAATAGCGGGATCTGGATACCCATATTGGCTACGACATGTTCCACGATGATCTCATCGAATGAACCACAATGTCGGCGATTCAATCAATCCCGTATTCAATTCCCTTTGTCTATCGGTATGTTACTTGCCCGAGATTCGATCGTCGGTATCCCTATACCTCGTTCAATCTCGTCACCGGCAAGTCTCTTTATTTGTTCCGTAACGCATGATCCCGTGACTAACTCCTTAGTCACACTGAGCTCAGTATGATGATGCATTACCGAGTGGGCCAAGAGATACCTCTCTGTCATATGGAGTGACAAATCCAAGCCTCGATTCGGGCCAACCCAACAGACACTTTCGGAGATACCTGTAGTGCAACTTTATAGCCACCCAGTTACGTTGTGACGTTTGGTACACCCAAAGCATTCCTACGGTATCCGGGAGTTGCACAATCTCATGGTCTAAGGAAATGATACTTGACATTAGAAAAGCTCTTAGCAAGTGAACTACATGATCTTGTGCTATGCTTAGGATTGGGTCTTGTCCATCACATCATTCTCCTAATGATGTGATCCTGTTATCAATGACATCCAATGTCCATGGTCAGGAAACCATGACCATCTATTGATCAATGAGCTAGTCAACTAGAGGCTCACTAGGCACATGTTGTGGTCTATGTATTCACACATGTATTACGGTTTCCGGTTAATACAATTATAGCATGAACAATAGACAATTATCATGAACAAGTAAATATAATAATAACCATTTTATTATTGCCTCTAGGGCATATTTCCAACAGGTTGATTCTCCTCTGGTACAAATTGACTTGAACCGGCATGCCTCCTCCCCCATACATGATGCTAGGGTCGAGGTGTATGTCCCCAATTCTTATAGCCAACCACCAAGTAGTCAACCAAATGAAGCGGATATGAATGATAGAGCCATATTAATTAAACACCCGAAGATTCATGATATGGCTCATGTTGATGATGATGATATTGGTCATGATGATGATGATGCTTATGTGGAAGAAGAAGAGATTCATTACAATCCAATAGGTAACTTGGATGTCATTGTCCATCAACAAGACATGGATCGTAGCCTCCCGTATAACCGTATGTGTGGTTATGGCTCGGATGATGAGGGTCCTGAGGAAGATTTGGACGAGGATGGATTCATGGTGCAAGAAAATCAATTCTTCAAGGAGGTGCACGACAAGGAAAGAGGACCCCCATTGTTTCGTGATCTTAGCCTTGCCGACCATGCCATTGTTGATGGTGGCATGAGACTGGTGTTGGTTGAACCAACACCGTGACCGAGAGTCGGTGATCCAAGGCCAAAGGGTGAGGACGAGAGTGCTCATTTGAAAAAGGCATCAAGTTTGGGTGCTTCCAAGAGTTCAAGATGTGGTTGAGTGACTATGCCATTCGGAACCATAGGCCATTTGTTGTTGATCATTCGAACCAAGAGGTGCGTTACACCGTGAAGTGTGACAAAGAAGGTTGCCCATGGAAGGTTCGTGGAAGAAAAATTCATGAAACGAGGCAATGGGAGTTGAAAAGTTGTGTAGCTACTCACCAGTGCATACCGCCAGACAAAGCTGACCGAAGGAAGGGCCACCGTCAACTCACAAGTGCATACCGCCAGACAACTTGGTAGGCTACGTAGACCTATCGCCAGAGACTATGGCGGTAGGGTCCTGCCCCCACTATAGCCATAGAACAGAGATGTGTGGGCAGCAATTTTGAGAGCAAACAACAACACATATGCACTAGAATTCACAACAGAATATAGAAAATCATCATATGAACTAGTTGGAGCACAAATACTAGAAACAAGTCCAACATAAAGCATTAAACATACGTCCTCAAGTCCAAAGCAAACTAAGAGCTAAATGATAGTATCAAGTTCGACATCATGAAACATCAAACACTAGTTCAACATGACCAAACACTAGTTCAACATCAAACACTAGCAACATCACTTTCTTCCTCTCTTAGAGCACCCCAAATTCACGGTCTTCTTGTGGCGACGAGGAAGCAGCTTTTGGAACGGTGACGGGCTGAATGGATCATCATGAGGGTGAGAAACCCTTTTTGCTTGGGAGGCCGGTGGTGCATCCATTATTTGTGACATGTTCATCTCTTCCGGGGCTTCATCCTCCTACAAGTCCACCTCCTCTTCCTCCTCAGATTCACCGGAGTCGCTGCCACCACCGGTGTGGCTAGTAGTAGCACCGACGTGGCTAGAAGAAGTGGCGGATCCACTTGCCTTCACCATCGATGTGCTTGGAGCATGCACATCTACGGCACCCGGGCTTGCGCATCCAAGAATGCTGACTAGCTTCCGGCAATGTTTCGTGAAACGCTGCGGCAACAACAACAAAGATACAAACATTTTTAATGCAACGGAGTAAGGACTTGTGAAGTAAAAAGATTTGTGAAGTAAAAGGAGAGTAAGGACTTCGAGTGCTTACTTTCACCGTTTCCCTCAAGGTAGCATCCGACTCCGGAGTCCCAGGGTTATGGACTAGTGCATTCGAGCCTTCGATGATACTTCTATTGAGCTCAAAGGTCTGAAAAGTCAACGTAAGCTCAAAAGTTTGCACAATCAAGATAATATGAATCCACTCTCCAAATAGATTCACAAGACTTACCACTCTATTAGTCAAGGGCGCATACTCTCTGTGAGAACCTTGTGTAGTTCTCACCATGGTGTCGTACTCATCGTCTGATTCATAGTTTGCATCATGATCTGCGAGGTCTGCATCGGTCCACCTTGGCCTCAAACGCACCCGAAATCGCCTCCGGTTGTCATACCACTTTAGATGAGTTTCTTTGTAATCCCTCATGTCCGCAAAAGTCATATCTGTCTCTCTAGAACCGAGCATCTCCATCCACATCTCGACATACCTAGCATGATGTTGTCCCCACTCAACCACATTCTGATTATTCTTTCGGTTCTGACTGCAAAGAACGACAAAAACAAAGCACAAGAAACAATTTGAAACCTTGTATTGTTGGTTAACATTGCCTCAATTAGGTAACTCATTTGTGAAGCTGAAGTCCACCCATGCTGGCTGGCTCCGGTGGGGTGTGTGGCCTCATACCAAATGGCAAAGCCACTCGGTGTGGTATATGCCACTCGACATCATAAATGCATATGAGATGGCACCTGATCCACCAAAGATGGGCGTCCCTAGTCCACATCTGGTTCAATGTGAAACCCCTATTTGCCTCGTAATGCCTCCAGTTAACCTGTGAAATAGCTATTAGTTCGTCCAATGCATTTGATGAAAGCTTAGAGAAAATATTGAATCGATATACCTGATGATATGTGAGGCTGTCCATCTCGTTGATAAAGTTCTTGTACAAACACTTGTTCTTGCTTCCAAAAATTCTAACCCTGTCCCAAGAGAATGCCACGGTGGGGAGTCGAAAAACATCATCTTCTTCATCAAGGCCTACCCACACTTGCGGTGAAGGATCCTTTTCAGGATGCCCAACCGGCAAACGCTCCCACATCCAGACCGAGAGGCCCCAAATACATCCACCCATGCATGGCTTCTTGGTGGTTTTCCTACATGTGACGTCGAGTTGCAAACCAACAATCAAACTGTGATTTCTTTCTTCTTATTTCTTAAAAGGACTTGTCATAGTCTAGCACGGGCGAAAGAAAAAAACTATGATTTCCTTTGGAAAGTAACAATCAAAATGTTGAATGGTTGTAGGTAGTACAATTCTATTTGCAAAAAAGAAGAAGAATATGTAGTACACTTCTGTTTTTCACAAACTTGGCCTGTAGCTAGGACTGTTGCTTGTTTACATTCTCCTATGAATTTTGATAAAAGTTCGTCTAGTAAATGTACTAGCATATAATTCTGGACTGGATGTCTTGTATGATCCTAAATGACATTTATAAGAGTTGGAGGAGTGCTCTTTGTAGGAATCCATGAAAACATATTACCATGCTTAATGAATATTTGCATAAGTTGTTACCTGATGCTATAAGTAGGCGAGCCCATCAGACCCCCAGTTGTACTTCTCGTCCCAGTCGGCCAAGAAGTCAAGAAACATCCAAGGAGCAACGTCTCCAGAGCAGTCTCCAAATACCACCTGTGATAGGAGGTGCCACACGTACGCTCGACCATAATGCTCCACGATCTCCCCATTGGCATCTGTAGGGCATCCTGACCTATTTGCCTGCAACCAAGGGAATGGGAGTCTATTTGTCCTATTTTCAGTCCTTCCCCATTCACTAAGAGAGGTCGAGCAATCACCGATGAGAGCGGTAACCCTCGCATGCCAGTTCTTGCTGTCCACTCGTCCGGTGATAGCCTTGCCATCAATGGGAAGCCCGGTGATCATGGAAAAGTCCTCCAACGTCACCGTTAGTTCGCCACAAGGGAGATGGAAGTTGTGTGTCTCTGGACGCCAACGATCAACGAGGGCGGTGAGAGCTGAATGGCACATCAACGGCGGCACGCGCTTGAACTGAAGAACAAACCGTAGGAGCCCGACACACTCAAAGTAAGGCTCGTAGCGCACGTCATATACCAACGGGTTTGCCGACGTGTGGCTCCTAAATCGCACCACAACAAGTTTCTGTAAAAATTGAAGAAATATGTCAGAAGCTTCCTTCATTAAAAAAACAAAAACATGAAAATGTCAAAAGCAAGTCTGTCAAAACTGTTACCTCTCCACACTCGATAGCACGGGCATGATGATCCTTGTCAAAAGCAAGGTCAAGACTCATATACAAACACCCATTGTCCTCATCCTCGGAACATATATAATTTTTCACTTATTAGACAACATCGTCTATACATATGAATAAAAAACTATATCCATACATCTTCAATTATAAACTGCACAATATGAAAATACCATACAATTAATATGCATTATCCATCACAACATGTGCAACTATATGAAATACACAAATTTTCACACTATTTCCATAACAGAAAACCCCATATGTGCACCAGTTCCATACACCATACTAGATTGAAGAAGCATGTGGCCTAAAAAAATTGAGCTGCAAATATTTTTCTAGAAAAAAGCACCAATAAGCAAAAAGCTGCAATGCTCTTGCTGCTAGTGATTCAGAGCTCGAAGTTCTAACTGCTAACACCATACACAATCTTACTGACTCAAGAGGTTTGCACCATCAGTGTTTCAACCCTGGAGTTGTGGAATCTTTGAGGACAGGTTCCCAGTCAGTAACCAGCAATTTTCTTGGTAGTTTTGACTTGTCCATTACCCCCAATGAATGACCGATCTGTCTGATTCACAGCCATAATTATGCCATCAATTGTACTTCAAATTGCAATTTAGATTTTAAATTAAATGTTTCCATGCCATGATTTGTTCTCCATGTACCACGGGAAAAAGTGATCAATCCCAGGAACTGAAACCCTACATACAATGGCAAGACTATTTTAAATACTCACAGAACATCAATCTTAATGCTTTACTCCACAAGCAGAACAACTATAAGATCTACCCCCAACAAGAACAAAACCATCATATATTGTGAATAACTTCAAGCAAGTAAGCGATCAAACTTTTCTTAAAAACTTTAATCAAAACCTAGGTTGCACCTAATGCCAAAAATAGCTTCTAAAATACAAAATCATTGCGAAAAGTGATTGGAGGGAACGGAGGAGCTTACTGGCCTCTTCAATTTTCCCCAAAGATCCACAAAAATGGTTGAGGGAGGAGGGAGATCGAGGGAGGGGATCAGGAGGAGGAGAGAGGCGTTGCTCGCCTCTGTTCTTGATGAGGAGAGGAGGAAGAAACGAGATGGTGGGTGGGGCCCGCCCGCAGCCACACGCAGAGGAAAGCCTGGTCAGCACCGTACCGCCACCTGCTCTGGCGGTAGCCTAGAATATCCTACCGCTAGAGGCTCTGGAGATAGCCACTTATCCACGTCAGCGCGGCAAACGGCGCCGTCTATGTTGACCCGGTCCCTACCGCCACAGGCTATGGCAGTAGCACGTTCTACCATACCGCTAGCTCGGGTGGCGGTAGGAAAAGGGTTAGATCCGATTTTTTTCCAAAGAGGGGTTAGATGTGGCTAAAAGATGCCAAAATGGTCAAAAGAGTGAATTTGGCCGCTCCCGGTCGCAAAGCAAGCAGAGCGGGGCGTGAGCTAGGCCATGCCAAGTTAGTCAATCGAGAGCCCAACAGCAACCCTGTTATGCTAACCATAAGAAGATTTTGACTTGAAGTAGTGCCCAAGATTTCCAAGTCAACCTCTGGGATGGCTCAATGGTCGAACATGAGAAGGGCCTAGATAGCACGACTTGGCGGAGTACACGCCAGATGTCGTCTATTGCCAAGAGATGCGATCAAGCATGAGAGAGAGAAAGAGAGGGGGTGATGTCATGCAGCTGGTGCCAGAGGAAGATGTACTGGACTAGGGTGGTAGGCCACAAGCGCCCTACAGGTCGCGAATCCATGCACACTTTGCCAGTTCTTCCACTACAAAAAAATACACATCCGTGACATTTTGGGCCGAACGAATTTTTTTTCTGTCATACATATGACACTTCTATGACGATAATTGTGACAAAACCCGGTATCATCATAGATGTGGTGGGCTCCTACTTCTATGACAAAAAATCATGACAGAAAATGGGCTTTTCGTCCTGGGCGGGCCGGAGACGCAGCTGCATGACATTCTTTGGGACGTCCATGATGGAAAAAACCGTGGTAGAAGCGAGGGGAGGAAAATTTTGTGGAGTTCCCGGTTATGGTGGGAGGTCGGGGGCCGAGCGATGCGCGTTTCTCTTGTACATGTACACGCGTGTGTGCGAGGCGTTGGCTCTAACTGAACCCGAGCGAGGCGTTGGGCTCTAACTGAACCCGAGCGATTGTACTGCAGGCTATGCGTTACTGAACCCGAGCGACCGATCGATGGCTGTTAACTGAACCCGATCGAGCGATTCCTTCTCTACTGCTGCTAACTGAAGCCGATCGATTGGATGAACAATGAGCGTTGCCGGGGGGGGGGTTGGATGAACAGTGAGTGTTGCGTTTCCTTTGGATGAACAGGACCCCGTGGTGTGGAGGGCTGGATGAACAGTAGACGGTGGAGGGGTGCCCGTGGAGGGGTGGTTGAACAGGACCCCGTGGTGTGGAGGGCTGGATGAATAGTAGACGGTGGAGGGGTGGTTGAACAGCAGCCAGTGGAGTAGCGCACGGTGGAGGCTGGATGAACAGGAACCCGTGGAGGCTGGAGGAGGTCGACGGTAGCCCGTGGTGGTTGGAGGAGGTCGACGATGGAGATGAACAATATCCCGTGGAGTCCCGTTTTGCGGTACGCCACACCCGTCCCGATGAACAGGACCCCCGTTTGGACCGTAGCGCTCCAACACAAGTCTGTTTCGTCCTTTTTGCGGTACGCCACACCCCTCCCGATCAACAGGACCCCCGTTTCGACCGTAGGAGGTCCGTTTCCTCCGTTTTGCGGTACGCCACACCCCTCCCGATCAACAGGACCCCCCGTTTCAACCGTAGGAGGTCCGTTTCCTCCGTTTTGCCGTACGCCACACCCCTCCCGATCAACAGGACCCCGTTCCGAACGTAGGAGGTCCGTTTCCTCCGTTCTGCGGTACGCCAGGCCTCGTTTCCATCGCCTGTTCCGTCCAAGCACTCCCGATGAACACGACCACGCATTCTGTTCCGACCCAGCCGCTTGGCTTCCCATGAACACGATGACGACGCTGTTTCTCCGTTCCAACCCAGCCATGTACGTATGCGCGAGTAGGCGTTCGAGACCCTCCCCGTATGTATGTACGTGGCCGTATTTTCTTTCTTGCACCCTGGCCGCTGTACGTACGTGTACATGCTACGTGCGCGCCTCTACTACGACACGTGCGTGCCTCTACATCGACCAGTATATATGTACATACACGTTCGCGACCGGAATGAGAACGCTATGTATGCTTCAACCAGGTGGGTCCTGACTGTCTCGCACTTCCTTGCATGCGAAGATGTAGCTGGTGGGTCCCAGCAGTCAGGGGGGCGAATCGTTTTTTTTGCCCAGACGCACTCCCTTGCGTGCAAAGATGTAGCCAGTGGGTCCCAGCAGTCAGGGCGGCGAATCGTTTTTTGCCCGGATGCACTTCCTTGCGTGCGAAGGTGTAGCTGGTGGGTCGCAGCAGTCAGGGGGGCGAATCGTTTTTTTTTGCCCGGAGCACTTCCTTGCGTGCGAAGATGAAGCTGGTGGGTCCCTGCAGTCAGGGGGAAATGTTTTTTCTATGAAATACAGTGGCCCGTCCGGTGGGTCCCAGCTTTCAGGTGGAGAAATCATTATTTTCCGCGTAATAAGGAGGCACTTCCTTGCTGTGGCCGTGGACCCAGCTGTTAGCCTCTCCACGTACAGTCCACGTCCGATGGAAGCCAGTCCTTGACCACGTTGACCACGCCGCGCTGAGAGCACCAGGGCGGTGGATGACGGCGAGGCCTAGGAAGGGGAAGACGCGGAGCCGGGGAAGACGCGTCAGTGGATGCCCACGCGTAGAGGAGTATGAGGGTTCACTCATTCGGCTGCGGTGTGAGGCTGCCAACGCCGCAGAATAACAGGGGGTGTGGGTGCGTAGAGGGATGTCCTGGCCAGCAGTGGGAGTAGTAGGGGGCGGTAGGAGCAGGCGGCACGACCGGCGCTGCTTTGGGCGGCTGGAGCAAGAAGACCAGAGGTTGAAGAAGCACTACGGCCATTGGATGGACATCGTACGGTCACTGGAGCTAGAATCGTTCATATATTGACCAAAGTTGACAAAGGCCTCCGTCCCAGTCAACTTAGTAGGCCCACAAGTCAGCCTCCCACCAAGGTGGGTCCCAGCTAGCAGGGGGTATTCATTTTTTTGTGCGTAATAAGGAGGCACTTCCGGTGGGTCCGACAGCGGGGGGAACATTTTTTTGCAAAATATGGTGGCCCGTCCTGTGGGTCCCAGCAGTCAGGGGGAAACATTTTTTTCGCGAAATACTGGTGGCCCGTTCGATGGGTCCCTGCTATCAGGTGGAGGAATAATTATTTTCCGCGTAATAAGGAGGAATTTCCTTGCGGCTGCCGTGAACCCAGCTGTCAGCCTCTCCACGTACAGTACTCTTCCGATGGAAGTCGGTCGTTGACCACATTGACCACGCCGCGCCGAGAGCACCACGGCGGTGGATGACGACGAGGCCTAGGAAGGGGACGACACGGAGCCGGGGAAGACGCGACAGTGGAAGCCCGCGCGGAGAGGAGTACGAGGGTTCACCGATTCGGCTGCGGTATGAGGCTGCCGTCGCCGCAAAATAATAGGGGGTGTGGGTGAGTAGAGGGATGCCCTGGCCAGCGGTGGGAGTAGTAGGGGGCGCTGAGGCCTGCGCGGCGGCACAGCCGGCCACAGGAGGCGGGAGCAGGCGGTCCCGCCGGTGCTGCTTTGGCGGCTGGAGCAAGAAGATCAGAGATTGAAGAAACACGACGGCAGTTGGATTGGCATCCAACGCTTAGGTCGGCTAGAATCGTTTGTTGACATATATAATAACTAAAAAATCTTGCATAAGCGTCAACTAAATAGGCCCACAAGTCAGACCACTCCCTCTTTTTTTAATAATTTATATATAGCTCATGGCAACTTCTTATGCAATTTATTGCAGTCGTTTTTTGGTTGGCCAGGGCCAATTTCGCATATTTCTGTGGGTTCCAAACTATTTTTAATACCAAAATGTCGAGCCAGATTTAAACTACTTTGAAGATATATTTAAATTAGGTTAATGCCTAGTGAAATAGGAATCTGAATATGTGAAAAAAAATCAGAAATTATAAAGTAATTGCCAATTTGTCATCTGTTTTTGTATTTACAACCCATTTCATATTACTTTCAAGATTTGCAGGCGTCTTAAAAGAGTGGCAGCCCACCAGGGTGTAGAAAAATAAGTAGGCCTGGATTGGGTATTCTTCAAAAAAAATAAAATGGGCTCATTTTCACAAAGAAAAAATAGCTGGGCTGGTCACATGGTGAACATAAAATATAAGCCTGGGCTAGACGGGCCACAGCCCAGTTCAAACCCTGCTCCGTCTCAACAATACCAAACAAAAAAAATACTGCTCGAGTAGCTACGTCCCAGGTGTCAGCCGATCTTGTGTTGTTCTCTTGTCTATTGACTATATATGCTCACAATGTCGTGGGTCCCAGATGTCAGGAAAACACTAGGAGGAAGCATTTTATTTTTCCATACGCTGACATGGTGGGCCCCTACTGTCATCCTATCCACGTACTTCTACCGATTCCTATTGTTTGTTGACCATGTTGACAACGCGAGAGGGCAGCGCCGCGGCGAGTGCACCAAAGCATGCGGAGGACGTCGGCGTTAACGATTTAGGAGACGGTGGGGCAGCGATGGTGCGCTGAGGCGCAGCCAGCCGTGGGGGCGGAAGCAGGCGGCCCCGCTAGCGCTGGTTTGGTTTTGGCGGCCGGAGGAAGACAGGACTGAAGAAACACGACAGACTGAAAAGCAGCAGGAGTACTTAATAACCTTAACTGAAACCAGCAGGGGCACTTAACAACCAAAGCTGAAAGCAGTATGAGTACTTATACAGGTTCAACCGTACAAAGCACGCCTCGAACAGTGCTACTTTGCCTACAGATAACTAAGGGTGAGGCCGCCAAGCCCCAGGACAAGGCCCAGGTGCCACCCTGCGCATCCACAACCTTCTAAAGGCGGCTTCATCTTGCAACATGGTCAATAAACAGGATATTCGCTTTAGAGCCATGGAAAAGCATGAACATAATCTTCTGTCCTATTCTCCAAGATGGACGGGCCTTCATTATTTGAGACCACCCATGAATAAGTATCTTTTCACCTCCAAGGGGAATTGAGTAGGTAGAAATAAACATCATGTTGTGACCAAGCGCAAGTCTGACCCGACCATGGTCAGGCATCTGTATAGGAACAATAGAACTCGGCAGTTCCTGTTTCAAGAAGATCACAGCTGTAAAACTATGTATAAGCAATAGTTTATGAACAACATATATAACAGAAAACAGCTCATACCATAAGTTTCTTGACACAGTTGGACCTGTTCAACAAGTGCAGTAGTGGCACACATATCCCACGTGGCCTTCCACCATTGAAACGCCCCACAAGGACCTCAAGACGATCAATAAAGTGTAGGAACTTGTGGATGTCGATCCAGTCAACTTCAGTGCCATTAGTAACAGCCGAGTTATTACAGAGTAACAAACGAGCAGACTGCTTAACTCTAAAAAAACCTACACGTGCCACCAATTATAAGAAAATATTTGTTAGAAGTAGCATCTTCGATTCGTTGCTACTTCTAAAGTTAAATTGTGATTAGTTAGAAAGAATAAGTGGATTAAGAAGTAATCAAGGCAACAAGCAAGAACCAGATACAAAACTAACATGGATGAACAATTGGAACGATGTTGGGGTGGAAGATCGCAGTGAAGATGAGACCAGGTTCTGCTATTTCCATCAACATTCGTGCTCCAACTTTCAGTCTGTAACACTTGAGAAAGTTTATCCAAGTTCGGCCATAAAAAAGCAGCAATCTTCTTGGTTCATGAACCCAACTCGGAAGTAATATGCATGGCTTGTCTTCACTGTGACCATTAAACTAGTGTATTCAGTTATGGCAAGGCCGAGCATCTTGAGTACATGTGTTCTGGCAGAGCAAATAATACACTGCAGGAAAAATAATATGAGAACACAGCATGTTCAAAAAAACCCCAGCCTCCCGGATAGAAATGAGGATTCTAGGAACATACTATGCGCATTTCAAAATGCCGTGTTAGGATGAGAAGGAACAAGTGTGGCGTCTCGTCGAGGGCGCAGAAATCTGTAGGGTACTCGCACTTTGGGCACTGCAAATGAAACACACTAGATTCAGTAGGAAGAAAAATGCATCAACGGCGGCGGCTGCCATCATAGGATTACCTGCAATCAAGGGACTTGGATTTATCGGGGATGGATGAAGAATTCATACCTGGTTCTCCATGAGAAAACCCTATGCAATCGCCGAGCGGGGTTTTTCTCTGAACAAGCAGACGAGGGAGAAGGGGATTCAGGCCCAGTGAAATATTGCCGCTTCGTCCATCCAGCTTACTGCTAAAGCTGGAAAGGGGGGTTGTGATTTGACGGCTCATTGGGCATTACTGCAGCGCTACGACCGGGGTGTGTCTACCGTGAAGTTGTGCACTCTTATTTGTGCATATGGCACGTGGAACCCGTTGCCGGTTGCCCCACATATCAGCGAAAGGAAGTAGAAAGACAGGAGTAACTAGTTACACATAAATATATTTTTTGATAGAGAGATACTCCCTCTGTAAAGAAATATACAAATCTTTTATATCACAGGCTCACCTTGCCGTGAAATATACTCCCTCTGCAACGCACGGGCATTATGGGGGTTCAACTTTTTTTATGGGGGGTCAGCTGAGAATATAATACTCAGATAGGCTCACGGTTCTGGACTTTGGTCGCAGGCCAACCCTGCATGTTTGGGGGCCCGTGTGTTCTACCTCAGCGTTTTTTATATTGCAAGCGATCGGTACAATGCTGGTTTTAGATGATGTCGCAAGGCGAATACACAAAATTGAATAAAGCACGGTAGCTGTTGGAAAGAAATCGAACGATAGTTCCTAACCAGCAATCAGAGTTGCAATTCTATCAACGATATACCATGTAATAAATAATATTGTCGTACTACTTATACACATAGGACACTTGTTTCACCATGCCAGATTGTTACATCAAAATCTCTAGGAGGATAGATCAGTTCGACAGTTGCGTGCTGCTACTGAAAAATTTCAAAGTTGATTTGGACAAGCTCTCCTTGCCGAGAAAGTTCGATTTTGACATGATCCCCTACCACAAGATATGATTTAGATTTGAACCTTGACCATCCTTTAGCATCAATCATCATGCGACCATCCTTTGTACTTACGGTATATTGAGCAGGTTCATTCACACCAAGGCTGCGCATGGTAAGAGAAACTTGGCCGCGGTTGCCCGGATTGTTGAACGACTCCCTCGTTGATCTAGGAATTCTCTGTTTGCAAACAAGAAGACATACCCAAACAGTTAGATCAATACAGTGAATCATGTGAAACAACATGGAAAGAAAAAAGAACGAAGCACTTGGGCAACCAATGCTTACCAAGAAGGTGGACATGTCGGTTTTTGTAAGGACTTTGGTATATGAAGTGCGAACTGCAGCCCAGTTTGTTGCCGGTGCAACTGCACGGGCCGGAGCAGATGCAAGTGCAAGTGTTGGTGTAGGTGCCGAAGCCGCTGCTGCTGCCGGAGATGGTGCTCCTTGAAGAGCTGGTGTCGGTGTCGGAGCAGGTGCCGGTGTCGATGCCCGATCCTCCGGGAGATCAGACTGATCCGCTGACGCAGTCGGTGCCCAATCCTCAGCTGGATCAGACTGAGCTGCTGCTGCTGTCAGTGCTAGAGCTCAATCTGTGCGAGACAGCAGTGATCGTGTCTGGTCTGCTATGATCAACTTTCTAACTTGACTAGGATCCGTGACCGTGATCCAGTTTTTTTTCTTCATTTCTTTTAAAGGCGAGAAGGACTAATTGTGGCATTTTTGTTAAACCAAACTACAGTTCATCATAGGGATTCAGCTTGTACTCAGACAATAGACTGATCCAATTTTTTCCAGTAATATAAGTGATGGAGAGTGCCTTCGTTACTGACACGACATAAGAAATGAAACCTGCAAAAATAGCCATGTAGAGCAAACCAAATGGTTTATTCTGTGATGAATGTCACATGGCAAAACCTGCATCGTAAAATTGCAGGAAAAGAAAGAAAACATGACATTAAATCAATAAGATTTAGACAGTAAATCAATAAGGTTTACTTGATGTGACACGAGCGAATCCTTACCAGGAAATCACTATGTTGAAGTACTAAACAGAAGATTGATCGTCCAACTACGCGTGGCATGCAGGGGCCCCGCCTACTCCCACAAGCAGGACAGTCCAAAGGTCGTGACAAATCGTATGGACCGGACATCCATGGGACTAGAAATCCTGGTGGGTACGATAAACCCTGCAATGCATACAGATATTGGAGTGTAACCAGAATTGATAAACCGTCCTCACAAAAAATATGATCTGGATACTTCAAAATATACAGACCGAATTGAGTGTATAGACATTAACATAGACCGTTCTCAGGACTGACCACACACCAAAAGCGGCAGTACTAATAAACAATACAGGGTTCACAAACACAAATCAAGTACTGAACAATAGTACTTACTATAGACAAGCAAAGTTGCACTAACTAAACTCTGCGAACTATTTCTTTCCACCGACCTACGGGATGAACCCCGCATAACTGACTAGGCCATGGACTTCGTGTGAGATGTCTACATGCACCATCATCATCTTGTCAACCTTGGAGAACATAACAGAGTGGTCTTTCCACTCATAAACATGATGATGAAGACAGGCCGCATCAGATTTGTTGGGAAGCTTTACAAGAACCACACCCTTCTTAATTGAAGGCACAGCCAGGAAATTGTTGTGGTCAAGTACAGCCTCGAGAACACGCCTGACAACAATGCTACAGGAAAACACTAGTTTAGGACACGTGGCGACAAGGACACAGCAGCTGGATAGTTCAGCAGTAGAACTCATCATCATGTCTTCCAGTTCACACAGCATGACTTTGAGAACTTCATCTCCACCGCGGACCTGGTTCTAATTCAAACAGAAACCATATTTCATTACTACCTCTGTTCAGAACTATAAGATGATTTTCGATATTATACTCCATATATGACTACATATACACATAGAAATGAGTGAACAAAGACACTAGAACATGTCTTCAAAGGCATGAGAGCAGAGGGATTACATGCAATATCCATAACACAAGTTACCGAGGCAAATATACCCTCTTAAAAGGTAACATTGATGTTCATAAAGTACTCCCTCCGTACCAAAATTCTTGTCTTAGATTTGTCTAGATACAGATGTATCAAGTCACATTTTAGTATTAGATACATCCGTATCTAGACAAATCTAAGACAAGAAATTTGGGACAGAGGGAGTAGTTGAAAGTAATCTATAAGAAATCAGTGCCAACCTCTCGCATGTTTTGGTCAAAAGAGGAATTTAGAACCGTCATTTGGCACACTAAAATCATATGCAAGATGACCCAGAAAGTTGTACTACCAGTACTAGTACTGCGTGTTAGATGAAAAAACACGATCAAGATCGAGAAAAAGATCGTCAACAAGAGACATTACCTGGACTTCCTTAATGAGGGATCCCGGAGAGGGGGGTGTGACGCCCTCGATTCAATCATACACTAATCACACACGCAAATGTGTACGATCAAGATCTAGGACTCACGGGAAGATATCACAACACAACTCTAGACACAAATTAAAATAATACAAGCTTTATATTACAAGCCAGGGGCCTCGAGGGCTCGAATACATAAGCTTGAAAACACAAGAGTCAGTGGAAGCAACAATATCTGAGTACAGACATAAGTTAGACAAGTTTGCCTTAAGAAGGCTAGCACAAAAGCAACATCGATCGAAAAGGCAAGGCCTCCTGCCTGGGAGCCTCCTAACTACTCCTGGTCATCGGCGGCCTCCACGTAGTAGTAAGCATCGGCGGTGGCATCTGGCTCCTGGGCTCCGTCATCTGGTTGCATCAGCCGGAAAGAAGAAGAAAGGGGGAAAAGGGGGAGCAAAGCAACCGTGAGTACTCATCCAAAGTACTCGCAAGCAAGGATCTACACTACATATGCAACATTATCAAAGGAAGGCTGTATATGTGGATTGGGCTGCAGAAATGCCAGAATAGAGAGAAGGCCTAGTCCTATCGAAGACTAGCATCTTCTGGAAACCACCATCATGCAGCAAATAGGAGGGAGTAGAGTAGCATAAGGTAAAGTAGTAGTAGTGTTATCAACCTCGGCCAGAGATCCTTTCTCGACTCCCTGCGAGAAAGAAATCCCAGAGCCAAACTATCCAGTTATCATCACAATCAAATCCTCATCACCATCCAGTTCTCATCACAAGTATCCAGTTCTAGTTGTATCGATCGGGATACAACTCCAAGTGTCCGTTACCGTAGGACAGGCTATCGATAGATGTTTTCTTCCCTGCAGGGGTGCACCAACTTACCCACCACGCTCGCTTAACTCCGGCCGGACACACTTTCCAGGGTCATGCCCGGCCTCGGCCAAACAATACGCCGCAACCCGACCTAGGCTTAATAGAGAGGCCAGCACGCCGGACTAAACCTATGCCCCCAGGGGTCATGGGCCATCTCCCCGGAAACTCCTGCACGTTGCGAACGCGGCCGGTGAGCAGACCTAGCTAGCTCCTTAAAAAGGTAGGTGCTTACCAGTCCAACCCGGCGCGCGCCGCTCAGTCACTGACGTCTATTAAGCTTCGGCTGATGCATACGACGCAGAACGCCCATACTATGCCCACGTGATGGTTAGTGCTATCAGGCCAGAGGCCCCTCGGATCAAATATCCAAATCGTAGTGGATTAGGAACGCGGGGTAACAAGCAGAGACTCACGAAAGATGTGACCCCGTTGCCCCGTCTCGAGGACTTGCGGCAAGGGCTAAGAATGCCCGGCCACGCCTCGTAATTATCTCACGGGCACCTTCCAGGTCAACCCGACTCCTCATCACTCGCAATTATGCTCGCGCGGGCACCCCTCAGGGTCGACCCGTCTTTAGTAACATGGTTCAGTGTAAAGTCATAGTAACCATAGTAACTGTGTGTTTAAACATCAAGGGGAAAACCCAAGGAATCACCCCCGGTGAATTCGACTCAATGTAATCATCAAGGTGAACGTAAGAGGAATCACCCCCGAGGTTCACACTTGAGGGGTTGCACGACAGAGTCATATCGGAAGTGGTTAAGGTGGAATCACCCTCGATGACCACGACCGAATAGCTACACTACAGGGTTAACATCAGAACTGCTGTAGAGGTCTCACACTCGGCACTCGATAGTAACCCAGCAGTGTCGAACAACTAAGGGGAAAGTGATGTGCGGTGCCGGGGCCTGGTCTTCAATCCCGTTGATCGGGTCTTCAATGATGAAGCAGGGGCAACAAGGACAAGGTGGGGGTCACTGATGGATCACTAACCAACCTATACTAAGCAGTTTAGGATAAGCAGGTAAGGTACAACAGTAGATACAAAAGCAGGCTATGCATCAGAATAGGAGCAAACAATAACAGTAGCAAAATCTAATGCAAGCATGAGAGAATGGAATGGGCGATATCGGGATGATCAAAGGGGGGGCTTGCCTGGTTGCTCTGGCAAGGAGGGGTCGTCGTCGACGTAGTCGATCACAGGGGCGGCATCGGTCTTGGGGTCTACCGGAGAGAAGAGGGGGAAGAAACAGTAAATATAAAGCAGACATAGCATCACAAAGCGTAACATGGCAATATGTTGTGCTAGGTGTGACCTAACGCATGGCTACACAATATAGGTGAAGGGGGAATTCAACCGGGAATGTATTCCCGGTTCCGGACCCATGTCACACAGATGACCAGAGGGGAAATGTTCCATGTTCAGCATGCTAGAGGCATGTGACAGCTGAACGGACCGCATTTTCAGATTCGTTGGATTTTTCTGAGCAACTTTCATATAGAAAACATTTTCATCCGAGTTACGGTTTATTTTCTATGAATTTTTAAAGTTTAAACAATATTCTGAAATTAACTAAATTAACAAAAATAGAAATATGACATCAGCATGACGTCATAGTGACGTCAACAGTCAACAGGACGGCTGACCGGTCAAAACTGACATGGGGGACCCACCTGTCATAGACAGTGGGTTAAACAGGGATTAAACTAATCTAAATTTAGTTAGTAAAACTACTGGGCCCACTTGTCAGTGCCCAATTAACTAAACTAATTAGTTTTAACTATTAAAACCGTTTAGTTAGAGGAATAAGCGGCGGGGCCCGTGTGTCAGTGGTTGGGGCCTGCCCAGTCAGCACAGCTGACTGAGTCAACAGAGTTAACAGGGGGGGGGGGCACGCGGCACCACGTCGATCGCCGGCGACGGAGCGGCTCCGACGACCAAAGCAACGGCGGCGCCTCGCTGGAGTTGGCTGGAGCCGCGCTACAGGGGGCCTTCGGACCTGCGGCTTGGACCTAAGGGTGCGGCCCGGCGCCGCGCACATGATGGTGACGACGACCGGCCTCGGGGACGACCGGAGTATCGCCGGTGGCGAGTGGAGGCGGCAGCGGCGATCGGGAGCGCATCGGGAAAAGCCTACGGGGTGGTTAAAATGAGCGCCGTGACGCGCGTTCGAACGAGGGGAGCCGCACGCATCCAACATCAGCGGTCCCGAGTGCTGGGATGGCCTAGAGCCACGGCAGCGCTGACCGGAGCAGCTCTGGAGCTCGGACGTTGACGGATTCGAGCGTCCAGGGCACGGCAAGGGTGGCGGAGGGGTGCGTTGGGCAGCTAGGAGCTCCAAGAGCTCGGTGGTGGCGCTAGCGCGGCGCTAGGAGCATCAGGGCGACTGCAATGAGTTCAACGATGGAGCTCGTCTCGGCCATGGCGGGCCCAGCCGCTCCGGGCGTGTATGGAAGTAAAAAGAGAGGGGGGAAGTGTAGCTCACAGTGAGCCTGCAGATGTGCTCAGTGGGCTCGGGGAAGGCGCGAAGTGGCTGAATTCGACGCCGGCGTTTGTCGGAGTAGAGGAAGAAGAAGAGGTTGCCGCGCTCGCTGTGGGGCTCCTGGCTTGGTCCGGTGGTCGAGGAAGACTTCATGGGGTACAACGGCGCTCGGGGAATCGTCAGAGAGGGACGGGGACAGCGGTGGCCGCGGTCAGCACGGCGGATGGCGCAGGGCACGTCGGCGAGGCAGATCTGGAGGAGGGGGAGCGAGTGTGCGAGGGGATAGGGACTAGCGCGAGTGGAGGGGGGAGGCGAGGGGGCCGAGGCGTCGGGGCGGTGGAGGCCTTATCCTCTCGTTGGGCATCGCCGGCGAGGTGGTTTGATGGCGACCGTGCCCGCGGTCGCTCGAATAGGAAGGCGACCAGGGGAGCGTGGGAGGCTGGGCTGGCCAGCTGGAGTGGGCCAGATGGCTCGGGCCGCTTGGCCATCTGGGCCAAGGCCCAGCGGGGAGGGGGGGGCTTCTTTTCATCTTAAAATTAAAATAGAGAGAGGAAAAGGTTTTTTTTGCATCCAAGGGATTTAGGAAAAATATGGGACTTGGCCCATAAATTCCTCCACATTTTTAGTATTGCCACAAATAGTTTGGAGGCAAGAGGAATTGTCTAGGAATTTTGGAAATTGGGAATGGCATATTTAAATGCTGCTGGAACAATAATTATTTTCCACGGGCAATTTGGGAAGTCCAAAGATGTTGGATTCAACATGACAAATATCTAGGGATTATTTGCCATAGGATGAACTATTTTATTTGCATGAAATAAGAAGCAAATATTCTACATGCAATTTGAATTTGAAGCAGATTTTGGACAAGGGGCATTTTGGCATGATGATCATGAGGACATGACCTTCATTAATGAGAGATTACTGTAGTGTGATGCTGGGGATGTTACAAATCTCCTCCACTACAAGAAATCTCGTCCCGAGATTTAAGTGGGGAAGTAAAGAGTAACTTCGGGTGAACTGGCCCTTAATTATATGGTTAATTTTCTGGTGAAAAAAATGCAGGGAATGTGACAGAAGTATCCCTCGAGTTGAATTTTAAGAAAACGTCGAGAGTAAAATATGAAGGCACAATAAGAAGTTTCAACCGAATGGACAAACGATTGATACCTGAACAGAGTGTGAGAAAGGGGTTCAGAGCATCGGGAATAGATCATCTCTCGGAAGGTGGCTCGTGACATGATATGAAGCCAAATGCAAGTATATTTTGGAATCAAAGATATACAGAAGAGTTAGATTTCGATCCGGTGGTACTGTGGGTTATGGGCCCACCTTGTGTGTTCAGAGGAGGAAAGGCAGCGACATCTTGCACGGATATGATAGCAAGGCATGTCATAGGATAGCATGTCAGTTATGTTCGCATCAATGTTGGTACCAAGGGCGAGGGACGAAGAGAACCATTTTCCTTCTCGTTGGAACAAGGCGGACCATTAGGCAAAGTTCTTGTCCATCGGTGGTTACCAGAATATCAACAACAATAGTAACAGGGTTTTACTGTAAGAGTTGTACACCAAGATGTTTATTTAAGCAGAAGAATATTACTGCTTAGATCATATAGATCACAAGAAAGGTTAAACAAAACAATGGAAAGGAAAATGTGATCATCAGATTAAACAGAACATTGGAAAGGAAAATGTGTTTACACACAAGAATTGGGAGTATATCCTTCCCATGGGGAAGCGGAGCAGGATATACATGATATGACAGCAAGTTCAAAAGCATTTAGATAAGGGGGGCGAGGGAAGAATCATGATATTACCCATACAACGGTGTTTGTATAATAGATCAAGAAACATTCGACAATGTGCTTCCAATGTTCTTGTTGATATCCAGAATACCTCAGTCATGCTTCAAGGTAGCATTAACATGGTGTTCCCAGTAGGGGTTGGAGTTGAAGATCACAAGAAATACTCAAAGAACAATTGCAGGAATAGCAAGGAGTCCAAGGTATAACCAAGACATGATCAATCATGTGTTGGAAAGAAGACAAGGGGGTAGTCGATGATAACTCAATTCATCGTAGGTCAAGGATGGTATCTCTCACCACGAATTCAATTGTCATTTCAACAGAAGCCAAAATGTTGATGCTAATCACGACGCCTTTGTCGAGAGGCTCTATGAAGATGCCATCGAGGAGCGATGCCATCAAGCAAAAGGAATGATGAAGCGAAGGCTATTGGAACCATGGATACGACACAAGCTCGGATTCAAGCTTGTTGTTCAAGGTAGAATGATAAGATGATGAAGATCGACGTAAGCTTCGCTCATCGTCGAAAAGTTGTGCTCCAGGAATAAGGACCAGGTAGCACAGTTAAAATTTAGTACGATAATGATATAGCCGATCAGGCTAAGAATGATGTGACGGAGTATCACTCCAATTAAGAATTTACAAGAGGTAGTGCAAAGACACAATATCCTCGAGATAACAGGGGGCAATACTCGAGGTTGATCAGAATAGAGGTTGGACAGATGAAATGATCTGTAGAAGTCAAGTATTTTAACTTGTCTGGGAAATGGAATCAAGGAGAAAATATGACCGGAACCACGATTGCAAAGAATCAATTTACAAATGCAAGATGAGCTTATACCAAGGGAACATTAGATTAAAAGAGAAGCTTACATGCTAAGGTCTACATCGTGTCTATGGGCATGAACACAAAGTTCAAGGTCGACTCCCACTTCTTCAATGCATAACCTTTCATTTACTCCTCGTTTTCGATGAAGTTGTAGTGTTGAAATGTTATCTGGCAAAACACCAGAAGAGTATGACTCGTGAAAACTCTCGGGTTCACATGGATTAAAGAAGGCATAGGTCCAACCCATAGGGGCATCTTGGGAACATATACCACAAACTCCACGAGTAAAATAACACAAGCTCGAAGGCAGAGCATGGTTGAGAGGACAGAGGATACAATTTACCAAAGGCAATGTGTATCAGGGGAAGAGCGCACAAAATTTCGAATATGAAGGAAACTGCCGGATAATAATCCAACAAAGGATTCAGCGGTCCTTAATGGATCTGATGTGAGTATCAGTACTCAATCAAAAGAAGGAAGGAATGCAAAGGCATTGGATTATAGAAACATCTGATTAATTCGATGCTTGAGTACAAAGGAGTTATGATTTCAAGTCGAAAGATCAGAAGCAGAGGCTCTGATCAAAAGATGAGGAAGTTGAATAGACTTAAAGGCGCACCCGATAAGATTTAGATTGGGCAAGAACCAGCTCATAACCGGAGTGATGTCAAAGCCGGAAAGAATTTTTACAAGGATTAATTGATGATTGCGAATATTCGCTCACACATTGAATCCATAGGAACAGAATGACAACCACAAAGAAGTTTAAATAATATTGCTAGACATATGGAATTTATCCTAATGCGGGAGAATGAAGAGCAATAGGCTGCAAAGGATTTTTGGAAGATCACATAGTATTTCCAAGTATTTTGGAAAGCATATCAACAACTGGGGTTAAACGGGTTCAGTGAATCATCCGTAGTGCAAAAAGAAACCACAAAGCAGAAGGCACAAAGGATTCTCGAAACAACGGAGTACATCTTGTAATAATAGGAGCAACTGGGTATGAAGGTACAAGCGGCAAAGATGTTACTCACGGAGATTATCTTTGGTCAGGAACTGCAAGGCAGTGGGCACAGAGTCTCGAGAAACATCGAGGAGTATCTGCAAAAACTTCTGGCGAAGCAAGCGATCATTGGTAATGTCAGGGCTCTCCAGGAGGAAGCGGGTACAAGAACCTAATGTCAGAGTTAGTAAAATGTTTAACCCGAATAGAAGAGAGATCAGAGTCCTAGAGTATAGACGAGAAATAAAAGATCCTAATACCTCCTAATGGCAACGTGGGCCCGTAAGCCACACAGCCATGTTAGTAAAAGTTTTTGTAGTGACTAGACTCGACTTCGGCCAAGGAGTTGGAAAGGGGGGCTACCTACAGGCAGTCGGCTCTGATACCAACTTGTGACGCCCTCGATTCAATCGTACACTAATCATACACGCAAATGTGTACGATCAAGATCAAGGACTCACGGGAAGATATTGTAGGGTTTCGTAGTAATTTCAAAAATTTTCCTACGCGCACACAGGATCATGTGATGCATAGCAACGAGAGGAGAGTGTTGTCTACGTACCCAACACAGACCGACTGCGGAAGCGATGACACGATGTAGAGGAAGTAGTCGTACGTCTTCACGATCCAACCGATCAAGCACCGAAACTACGGCACCTCCGAGTTCGAGCACACGTTCAGCTCGATGACGATCCCCGGACTCCGATCCAGCAAAGTGTCGGGGAAGAGTTTCGTCAGCACGACGGCGTGGTGACGATCTTGATGAACTACAGCAGCAGGGCTTCGCCTAAACTCCGCTACAGTATTATCGAGGTATATGGTGGCAGGGGGCACCGCACACGGCTAAGGAATCGATCACGTGGATCAACTTGTGTCAACTTGTGTGTTTAGAGGTGCCCCTGCCTCCGTATATAAAGGAGCCAAGGGGGGGAGGAGGCGCCGGCCAGGAGGAGGTGGCGCAGGAGGAGTCCTACTCCTACCGGGAGTAGGACTCCCCTCCAATCCTATTCCAACTAGGATTCCCAAGGGGGAAAGAGGGAGAGGGGTGGCCGGCCACCTCTCCTAGTCCTAATAGGACTAGGGGAAGGGGGGAGGCACGCAGCCCCCTTGGGCTGCCCCTTTCTCCTTTCCACTAAGGCCCATGATGGCCCATATGGCTCCCGGGGGGTTCCGGTAACCTCCCGGTAACCCGGTAAAATCCCGATTTCACCCGGAACACTTCCGATGTCCAAACATAGGCTTCCAATATATCAATCTTTACGTCTCGACCATTTCGAGACTCCTCGTCATGTCCGTGATCACATCCGGGACTCCGAACAACCTTCGGTACATCAAAATGCATAAACTCATAATATAACTGTCATCGTAACCTTAAGCGTGCGGACCCTACGGGTTCGAGAACAATGTAGACATGACCGAGACATGTCTCTGGTCAATAACCAATAGCGGGACCTGGATGCCCATATTGGTTCCTACATATTCTACGAAGATCTTTATCGGTCAGACCGCATAACAACATACGTTGTTCCCTTTGTCATCGGTATGTTACTTGCCCGAGATTCGATCGTCGGTATCCAATACCTAGTTCAATCTCGTTACCGGCAAGTCTCTTTACTCGTTCCGTAATACATCATCTCACAACTAACATATTAGTTGTAATGCTTGCAAGGCTTATGTGATGTGTATTACCGAGAGGGCCCAGAGATACCTCTCCGACAATCGGAGTGACAAATCCTAATCTCGAAATACGCCAACCCAACATCGACCATTGGAGACACCTGTAGTACTCCTTTATAATCACCCAGTTACGTTGTGACGTTTGGTAGTACCCAAAGTGTTCCTCCGGTAAACGGGAGTTGCATAATCTCATAGTCATAGGAACATGTATAAGTCATGAAGAAAGCAATAGCAACATACTAAACGATTGGGTGCTAAGCTAATGGAATGGGTCATGTCAATCAGATCATTCTACTAATGATGTGACCTCGTTAATTAAATAACAACTCATTGTTCATGGTTAGGAAACATAACCATCTTTGATTAACGAGCTAGTCAAGTAGAGGCATACTAGTGACACTCTGTTTGTCTATGTATTCACACATGTATTATGTTTCCGGTAAATACAATTCTAGCATGAATAATAAACATTTATCATGATTATAAGGAAATAAATAATAACTTTATTATTGCCTCTAGGGCATATTTCCTTCAGTCTCCCACTTGCACTAGAGTCAATAATCTAGATTACACTGTAATGAATCTAACACCCATGGAGCTTTGGTGCTGATCATGTTTTGCTCGTGGAAGAGGCTTAGTCAACGGGTCTGCAACATTCAGATCCGTATGTATCTTGCAAATCTCTATGTCTCCCACCTGGACTAGATCCCGGATGGAGTTGAAGCGTCTCTTGATGTGTTTGGTCCTTTTGTGAAATCTGGATTCCTTTGCCAAGGCAATTGCACCAGTATTGTCACAAAAGATTTTCATTGGACCCGATGCACTAGGTATGACACCTAGATCGGATATGAACTCCTTCATCCAGACTCCTTCATTTGCTGCTTCCGAAGCAGCTATGTATTCCGATTCACATGTAGATCCCGCTACGACGCTTTGTTTAGAACTGCACCAACTAACAGCTCCACCGTTTAATGTAAACACGTATCCGGTTTGTGATTTAGAATCGTCCGGATCAGTGTCAAAGCTTGCATCAACGCAACCTTTTACGATGAGCTCTTTGTCACTTCCATATACGAGAAACATATCCTTAGTCCTTTTCAGGTATTTCAGGATGTTCTTGACCGCTGTCCAGTGATCCATTCCTGGATTACTTTGGTACCTCCCTGCTAAACTTATAGCAAGGCACACATCAGGTCTGGTACACAGCATTGCATACATGATAGAGCCTATGGCTGATGCATAGGGAACATCTTTCATATTCTCTCTATCTTCTGCAGTGGTCGGGCATTGAGTCTTACTCAATTTCACACCTTGTAACACAGGCAAGAACCCTTTCTTCGCTTGATCCATTTTGAACTTCTTCAAAATTTTGTCAAGGTATGTGCTTTGTGAAAGTCCAATTAAGCGTCTTGTTCTATCTCTATAGATCTTAATGCCTAATATGTAAGCAGCTTCACCGAGGTCTTTCATTGAAAAACTTTTATTCAAGTATCCCTTTATGCTATCCAGAAATTCTATATCATTTCCAATCAGTAATATGTCATCCACATATAATATCAGAAAAGCTACAGAGCTCCCACTCACTTTCTTGTAAATACAGGCTTCTCCGAAAGTCTGTATAAAACCAAATGCTTTGATCACACTATCAAAACGTTTATTCCAACTCCGAGAGGCTTGCAACAGTCCATAAATGGATCGCTGGAGCTTGCACACTTTGTTAGCTTCCTTTGGATCGACAAAACCTTCTGGTTGCATCATATACAACTCTTCTTCCAGAAATCCATTCAGGAATGCAGTTTTGACATCCATTTGCCAAATTTCATAATCATAAAATGCGGCAATTGCTAACATGATTCGGACGGACTTAAGCATCGCTACGGGTGAGAAGGTCTCATCGTAGTCAATTCCTTGAACTTGCCGAAAACCTTTTGCGACAAGTCGAGCTTTGTAGACAGTAACATTACCATCAGCGTCAGTCTTCTTCTTAAAGATCCATTTATTCTCAATCGCTTGCCGATCATCGGGCAAGTCAACCAAAGTCCATACTTTGTTCTCATACATGGATCCCATCTCAGATTTCATGGCTTCTAGCCACTTTGCGGAATCTGGGCTCACCATCGCTTCTTCATAGTTCGTAGGTTCATCATGATCTAGTAGCATGACCTCCAGAACAGGATTACCGTACCACTCTGGTGCGGATCTTACTCTGGTTGATCTACGAGGTTCAGTAGTATCTTGATCTGAAGTTTCATGATCATTATCATTGGCTTCCTCACTAACTGGTGTAGGTGTCACTGAAACAGTTTTCTGTGATGAACTACTTTCCAGTAAGGGAGCAGGTACAGTTACCTCGTCAAGTTCTACTTTCCTCCCACTCACTTCTTTCGAGAGAAACTCCTTCTCTAGAAATGATCCATTCTTAGCAACGAATGTTTTGCCTTCGGATCTGTGATAGAAGGTGTACCCAACAGTTTCCTTTGGGTATCCTATGAAGACACATTTCTCCGATTTGGGTTCGAGCTTATCAGGTTGAAGTTTTTTCACATAAGCATCGCAGCCCCAAACTTTAAGAAACGACAACTTTGGTTTCTTGCCAAACCACAGTTCATAAGGCGTCGTCTCAACGGATTTTGATGGTGCCCTATTTAACGTGAATGCGGCCGTCTCTAAAGCATATCCCCAAAATGATAGCGGTAAATCAGTAAGAGACATCATAGATCGCACCATATCTAGTAAAGTACGATTACGACGTTCGGACACACCATTACGCTGTGGTGTTCCGGGTGGCGTGAGTTGCGAAACTATTCCACAGTTTTTCAAATGTACACCAAACTCGTAACTCAAATATTCTCCTCCACGATCAGATCGTAGAAACTTTATTTTCTTGTTACGATGATTTTCAACTTCACTCTGAAATTCTTTGAACTTTTCAAATGTTTCAGACTTATGTTTCATTAAGTAAATATACCCATATCTGCTTAAATCATCTGTGAAGGTGAGAAAATAACGATATCCGCCACGAGCCTCAATATTCATCGGGCCACATACATCGGTATGTATGATTTCCAACAAATCTGTTGCTCTCTCCATAGTACCGGAGAACGGTGATTTAGTCATCTTGCCCATGAGGCACGGTTCGCAAGTACCAAGTGATTCATAATCAAGTGGTTCCAAAAGTCCATCGGTATGGAGTTTCTTCATGCGCTTTATACCGATATGACCTAAACGACAGTGCCACAAATAAGTTGCACTTTCATTATCAACTCTGCATCTTTTGGCTTCAACATTATGAATATGTGTATTACTACTATCGAGATTCAATAAAAATAGACCACTCTTCAAGGGCGCATGACCATAAAAGATATTACTCATATAAATAGAGCAACCATTATTCTCTGATTTAAATGAATAACCGTCTCGCATTAAACAAGATCCAGATATAATGTTCATGCTCAACGCTGGCACCAAATAACAATTACTTAGGTCTAATATTAATCCCGAAGGTAGATGTAGAGGTAGCGTGCCGACTGCGATCACATCGACTTTGGAACCGTTTCCCACGCGCATCGTCACCTCGTCCTTTGCTAGTGCCCGCTTATTCTGTAGTCCCTGTTTCGAGTTGCAAATATTAGCAACAGAACCAGTATCAAATACCCAGGTGCTACTGCGAGCTCTAGTAAGGTACACATCAATAACATGTATATCACATATACCTTTGTTCACCTTGCCATCCTTCTTATCCGCCAAATACTTGGGGCAGTTCCGCTTCCAGTGACCAGTCTGCTTGCAGTAGAAGCACTCAGTTTCAGGTTTAGGTCCAGACTTGGGTTTCTTCTCTTGAGCAGCAACTTGCTTGCCTTTCTTTTTGAAGTTCCCCTTTTTCTTCCCTTTGCCCTTTTTCTTGAAACTAGTGGTCTTGTTAACCATCAACACTTGATGCTCCTTCTTGATTTCTACCTCCGCAGCTTTCAGCATTGCGAAGAGCTCGGGAATAGTCTTGTTCATCCCTTGCATATTATAGTTCATCACGAAGCTCTTGTAGCTTGGTGGCAGTGATTGGAGAATTCTGTCAATGACGCAATCATCCAGAAGATTAACTCCCAATTGAATCAAGTGATTATTATACCCAGACATTTTGAGTATATGCTCACTGACAGAACTATTCTCCTCCATCTTGCAGCTATAGAACTTATTGGAGACTTCATATCTCTCAATCCGGGCATTTGCTTGAAATATTAACTTCAACTCCTGGAACATCTCATATGCTCCATGACGTTCAAAACATCGTTGAAGTCCCGATTCTAAGCCGTAAAGCATGGCACACTGAACTATCGAGTAGTCATCAGCTTTGCTCTGCCAGACGTTCATAACATCTGGCGTTGCTCCAGCAGCAGGCCTGGCACCCAGCGGTGCTTCCAGGACGTAATTCTTCTGTGCAGCAATGAGGATAATCCTCAAGTTACGGACCCAGTCCGTGTAATTGCTACCATCATCTTTCAACTTTGCTTTCTCAAGGAACGCATTAAAATTCAACGGAACAACAGCACGAGCCATCTATCTACAATCAACATAAACAAGCAAGATACTATCAGGTACTAAGTTCATGATAAATTTAAGTTCAATTAATCATATTATTTAAGAACTCCCACTTAGATAGACATCCCTCTAATCCTCTAAGTGATCACGTGATCCAAATCAACTAAACCATAACCGATCATCACGTGAGATGGAGTAGTTTTCAATGGTGAACATCGTTATGTTGATCATATCTACTATATGATTCACGCTCGACCTTTCGGTCTCCGTGTTCCGAGGCCATATCTGCATATGCTAGGCTCGTCAAGTTTAACCTGAGTATTCTGCGTGTGCAAAACTGGCTTGCACCCGTTGTAGATGGACGTAGAGCTGATCACACCCGATCATCACGTGGTGTCTGGGCACGACGAACTTTGGCGACGGTGCATACTCAGGGAGAACACTTCTTGATAATTTAGTGAGAGATCATCTTATAATGCTACCGTCAATCAAAGCAAGATAAGATGCATAAAAAGATAAACATCACATGCAATCAATATAAGTGATATGATATGGCCATCATCATCTCGTGCTTGTGATCTCCATCTCCGAAGCACCGTCATGATCACCATCGTCACCGGCGCGACACCTTGATCTCCATCGTAGCATCGTTGTCGTCTCGCCAATCTTATGCTTCCACGACTATCACTACCGTTTAGTAATAAAGTTAAGCATTACATCGCGATTGCATTGCATACAATAAAGCGACAACCATATGGCTCCTGCCAGTTGCCGATAACTTGGTTACAAAACATGATCATCTCATACAATAAAATTCAGCATCATGCCTTGACCATATCACATCACAACATGCCCTGCAAAAACAAGTTAGACGTCCTCTACTTTGTTGTTGCATGTTTTACGTGGCTGCTACGGGCTTAAGTAAGAACCAATCTCACCTACGCGTCAAAACCACAACGATAGTTTGTCAAATAGACTCCGTTTTAACCTTCTCAAGGACCGGGCGTAGCCATACTCGGTTCAACTAAAGTTGGAGAGACAGTCGCCCGCAAGCCATCTATGTGCAAAGCACGTCGAGGGAACCGGTCTCGCGTAAGCGTACGCGTAAGGTTGGTCCGGGTCGTCTCGTCCAACAATACCGCCGAACCAAAATATGACATGCTGGTAGGCAGTATGACTTGTATCGTCCACAACTCACTTGTGTTCTACTCGTGCATATAACATCAACATAAGTAACCTAGGCTCGGATGCCACTGTAGGGTTTCGTAGTAATTTCAAAAAATTTCCTACGCGCACACAGGATCATGTGATGCATAGCAACGAGAGGAGAGTGTTGTCTACGTACCCAACGCAGACCGACTGCGGAAGCGATGACACAACATAGAGGAAGTAGTCGTACGTCTTCACGATCCAACCGATCAAGCACCGAAACTACGGCACCTCCGAGTTCGAGCACACGTTCAGCTCGATGACGATCCCCGGACTCCGATCCAGCAAAGTGTCGGGGAAGAGTTTCGTCAGCACGACGGCGTGGTGACGATCTTGATGAACTACAGCAGCAGGGCTTCGCCTAAACTCCGCTACAGTATTATCGAGGTATATGGTGGCAGGGGGCACCGCACACGGCTAAGGAATCGATCACGTGGATCAACTTGTGTCAACTTGTGTGTTTAGAGGTGCCCCTGCCTCCGTATATAAAGGAGCCAAGGGGGGGAGGAGGCGCCGGCCAGGAGGAGGTGGCGCAGGAGGAGTCCTACTCCTACCGGGAGTAGGACTCCCCTCCAATCCTATTCCAACTAGGATTCCCAAGGGGGAAAGAGGGAGAGGGGTGGCCGGCCACCTCTCCTAGTCCTAATAGGACTAGGGGAAGGGGGGAGGCGTGCAGCCCCCTTGGGCTGCCCCTTTCTCCTTTCCACTAAGGCCCATGATGGCCCATATGGCTCCCGGGGGGTTCCGGTAACCTCCCGGTAACCCGGTAAAATCCCGATTTCACCCGGAACACTTCCGATGTCCAAACATAGGCTTCCAATATATCAATCTTTACGTCTCGACCATTTCGAGACTCCTCGTCATGTCCGTGATCACATCCGGGACTCCGAACAACCTTCGGTACATCAAAATGCATAAACTCATAATATAACTATCATCGTAACCTTAAGCGTGCGGACCCTACGGGTTCGAGAACAATGTAGACATGACCGAGACATGTCTCTGGTCAATAACCAATAGCGGGACCTGGATGCCCATATTGGTTCCTACATATTCTACGAAGATCTTTATCGGTCAGACCGCATAACAACATACGTTGTTCCCTTTGTCATCGGTATGTTACTTGCCCGAGATTCGATCGTCGGTATCCAATACCTAGTTCAATCTCGTTACCGGCAAGTCTCTTTACTCGTTCCGTAATACATCATCTCACAACTAACATATTAGTTGTAATGCTTGCAAGGCTTATGTGATGTGTATTACCGAGAGGGCCCAGAGATACCTCTCCGACAATCGGAGTGACAAATCCTAATCTCGAAATACGCCAACCCAACATCGACCATTGGAGACACCTGTAGTACTCCTTTATAATCACCCAGTTACGTTGTGACGTTTGGTAGTACCCAAAGTGTTCCTCCGGTAAACGGGAGTTGCATAATCTCATAGTCATAGGAACATGTATAAGTCATGAAGAAAGCAATAGCAACATACTAAACGATCGGGTGCTAAGCTAATGGAATGGGTCATGTCAATCAGATCATTCTACTAATGATGTGACCTCGTTAATTAAATAACAACTCATTGTTCATGGTTAGGAAACATAACCATCTTTGATTAACGAGCTAGTCAAGTAGAGGCATACTAGTGACACTCTGTTTGTCTATGTATTCACACATGTATTATGTTTCCGGTAAATACAATTCTAGCATGAATAATAAACATTTATCATGATTATAAGGAAATAAATAATAACTTTATTATTGCCTCTAGGGCATATTTCCTTCAGATATCACAACACAACTCTAGACACAAATTAAAATAATACAAGCTTTATATTACAAGCCAGGGGCCTCGAGGGCTCGAATACATAAGCTCGAAAACACAAGAGTCAGCGGAAGCAACAATATCTGAGTACAGACATAAGTTAGACAAGTTTGCCTTAAGAAGGCTAGCACAAAAGCAACATCGATCGAAAAGGCAAGGCCTCCTGCCTGGGAGCCTCCTAACTACTCCTGGTCATCGGCGGCCTCCACGTAGTAGTAAGCATCGGCGGTGGCATCTGGCTCCTGGGCTCCGTCATCTGGTTGCATCAGCCGGAAAGAAGAAGAAAGGGGGAAAAGGGGGAGCAAAGCAACCATGAGTACTCATCCAAAGTACTCGCAAGCAAGGATCTACACTACATATGCAACATTATCAAAGGAAGGCTGTATATGTGGATTGGGCTGCAGAAATGCCAGAATAGAGAGAAGGCCTAGTCCTATCGAAGACTAGCATCTTCTGGAAACCACCATCATGCAGCAAACAGGAGGGAGTAGAGTAGCATAAGGTAAAGTAGTAGTAGTGTTATCAACCTCGGCCAGAGATCCTTTCTCGACTCCCTGCGAGAAAGAAATCCCAGAGCCATACTATCCATTTATCATCACAATCAAATCCTCATCACCATCCAGTTCTCATCACAAGTATCCAGTTCTAGTTGTATCGATCGGGATACAACTCCAAGTGTCCGTTACCGTAGGACAGGCTATCAATAGATGTTTTCTTCCCTGGAGGGGTGCACCAACTTACCCACCACGCTCGCTTAACTCCGGCTGGACACACTTTCCAGGGTCATGCCCGGCCTCGGCCAAACAATACGCCGCAACCCGACCTAGGCTTAATAGAGAGGCCAGCACGCCGGACTAAACCTATGCCCCCAGGGGTCATGGGCCATCTCCCCGGAAACTCCTGCACGTTGCGAACGCGGCCGGTGAGCAGACCTAGCTACCTCCTTAAAAAGGTAGGTGCTTACCAGTCCAACCCGGCGCGCGCCGCTCAGTCGCTGACGTCTATTAAGCTTCGGCTGATGCATACGACGCAGAACGCCCATACTATGCCCACGTGATGGTTAGTGCTATCAGGCCAGAGGCCCCTCGGATCAAATATCCAAATCATAGTGGATTAGGAACGCACGGTAACAAGCAGAGACTCACGAAATATGTGACCCCGTTGCCCCGTCTCGAGGACTTGCGGCAAGGGCTAAGAATGCCCGGCCACGCCTCGTAATTATCTCATGGGCACCTTCCAGGTCAACCTGACTCCTCATCACTCGCAATTATGCTCGCGCTGGCACCCCTCAGGGTCGATCCGTCTTTAGTAACATGGTTCAGTGTAAAGTCATAGTAACCATAGTAACTGTGTGTTTAAACATCAAGGGGAAAACCCGAGGAATCACCCCCGGTGAATTCCACTCAATGTAATCATCAAGGTGAACGTAAGAGGAATCACCCCCGAGGTTCACACTTGAGGGGTTGCAGGACAGAGTCATATCGGAAGTGGTTAAGGTGGAATCACCCTCGATGACCACGACCGAATAGCTACACTACAGGGTTAACATCAGAAGTGCTGTAGAGGTCTCACCCTCGGCACTCGATAGTAACCCAGCAGTGTCGAACAACTAAGGGGAAAGTGATGTGCGGTGCCGGGGCCTGGTCTTCAATCCCGTTGATCGGGTCTTCAATGATGAAGCAGGGGCAACAAGGACAAGGTGGGGGTCACTGATGGATCACTAACCAACCTATACTAAGCAGTTTAGGATAAGCAGGTAAGGTACAACAGTAGATACAAAAGCAGGCTATGCATCAGAATAGGAGAAACAATAACAATAGCAAAATCTAATGCAAGCAAGAGAGAATGGAATGGGCGATATCGGGATGATCAAAGGGGGGGCTTTCCTGGTTGCTCTGGCAAGGAGGGGTCGTCGTCGACGTAGTCGATCACAGGGGCGGCATCGGTCTCGGGGTCTACTGGATAGAAGAGGGGGAAGAAACAGTAAATATAAAGCAGACATAGCATCACAAAGCGTAACATGGCAGTATGTTGTGCTGGGTGTGACCTAACGCATGGCTACACGATATAGGTGAAGGGGGAATTCAACCGGGAATGTATTCCCGGTTCCGGACCCGTGTCACACAGATGACCGGAGGGGAAATGTTCCATGTTCAGCATGCTAGAGGCATGTGACAGCTGAACGGACCACATTTTCAGATTCGTTGGATTTTTCTGAGCAACTTTCATATAGAAAACATTTTCATCCGAGTTACGGTTTATTTTCTATGAATTTTTAAAGTTTAAACAATATTCTGAAATTAACTAAATTAACAAAAATAGAAATATGACATCAGCATGACATCATAGTGACGTCAACAGTCAACAGGATGGCTGACCGGTCAAAACTGACATGGGGGACCCACCTGTCATAGACAGTGGGTTAAACAGGGATTAAACTAATCTAAATTTAGTTAGTAAAACTACTGGGCCCACTTGTCAGTGCCCAATTAATTAAACTAATTAGTTTTAACTATTAAAACAGTTTAGTTAGAGGAATAAGCGGCGGGGCCCGCGTGTTAGTGGTTGGGGCCTGCCCAGTCAGCACAGTTGACTGAGTCAACAGAGTTAACAGGGGGGGGGGGCACGCGGCGCCACGTCGGTCGCCGGCGACGGAGCGGCTCCGACGACCAAAGCAACGGCGGCGAGTGAAGCCGCGCTACAGGGGGCCTTCGGACCTGCGGCTTGGACCTAAGGGTGCGGCCCGGCGTCGTGCACATGATGGTGACGACGATCGGCCTCAGGGACGACCGGAGTATCACCGGTGGCGAGTGGAGGCGGCAGCGGCGATCGGGAGCGCATCGGGAAAAGCCTACGGGGTGGTTAAAACGAGCGCCGTGACGCGCATTCGAACGAGGGGAGCCGCACGCATCCAACATCGGCGGTCTCGAGTGCTGGGATGGCCTAGAGCCACGGCAGCGCTGACCGGAGCGGCGCCAGAGTTCGGACATCGACGGATTCGAGCGTCCAGGGCACGACAAGGGTGGCGGAGGGGTGCGTTGGGCAGCTAGGAGCTCCAAGAGCTCGGTGGTGGCGCTAGCGCGGCGCTAGGAGCATCAGGGCGACTGCAATGAGTTCAACGACGGAGCTCGTCTCGGCCATGGCGGGCCCAGCCGCTCCGGGCGCGTATGGAAGTAAAAAGAGAGGGGGGAAGTGTAGCGCACAGTGAGCCTGCAGATGTGCTCAGTGGGCTCGGGGAAGGCGCGAAGTGGCCGAATTCGACGCCGGTGTTCGTCGGAGTAGAGGAAGAAGAAGAGGTCGCCGCGCTCGCTGTGGGGCTCCTGGCTTGGTCCGGTGGTCGAGGAAGACTTCGTGGGGTACAACGGCGCTCGGGGAATCGTCAGAGAGGGACGTGGACAGCGGTGGCCGCGGTCAGCACGGCGGACGGCGCAGGGCACGTCGGCGAGGCAGATCTGGAGGAGGGGGAGCGAGTGTGCAAGGGGATAGGGACTAGCGCGAGTGGAGGGGGGAGGCAGGGCAAGTGGGAGGCGAGGGGGCCGAGGCGTCGGGGCGGTGGAGGCCTTATCCTCTCGTTGGGCATCGCCGGCGAGGTGGTTTGATGGCGACCGTGCCCGCGGTTGCTCGAACAGGAAGGCGACCTGGGGAGCGTGGGAGGCTGGGCTGGCCAGCTGGAGTGGGCCAGATGGCTCGGGCCGCTTGGCCATCTGGGCCAAGGCCCAGCGGGGAGGGGGAGGGGCTTCTTTTCATCTTAAAATTAAAATAGAGAGAGGAAAAGGTTTTTTTTTGCATCCAAGGGATTTAGGAAAAATATGGGACTTGGCCCATAAATTCCTCCACATTTTTAGTATTGCCGCAAATAGTTTGGAGGCAAGAGGAATTGTCTAGGAATTTTGGAAATTGGGAATGACATATTTAAATGCTGCTGGAACAATAATTATTTTCCACGGGCAATTTGGGAATTCCAAAGATGTTGGATTCAACATGACAAATATCTAGGGATTATTTGCCATAGGATGAACTATTTTATTTGCATGAAAGAAGAAGCAAATATTCGACATGCAATTTGAATTTGAATTTGAAGCAGATTTTGGACAAGGGGCATTTTGGCATGATGATCATGATGACATGACCTTCATTAATGAGAGATTACTGTAGTGTGATGCTGGGGATGTTACAAATCTCCTCCACTACAAGAAATCTCGTCCCGAGATTTAAGTGGGGAAGTAAAGAGTAACTTCTGGTGAACTGGCCCTTAATTATATGGTTAATTGTCTGGTGAAAAAAATGCAGGGAATGTGACAGAACTATCCCTCGAGTTGAATTTTAAGAAAACGTCGAGAGTAAAATATGAAGGCACAATAAGAAGTTTCAACCGAATGGACAAACGATTGATACCTGAACAGAGTGTGAGAAAGGGGTTCAGAGCATCGGGAATAGATCATCTCTAGGAAGGTGGCTCGTGACATGATATGAAGCCAAATGCAAGTATATTTTGGAATCAAAGATATACAGAAGAGTTAGATTTCGATCCGGTGGTACTGTGGGTTATGGGCCCACCTTGTGTGTTCAGAGGAGGAAAGGCAGCGACATCTTGCACGGATATGATAGCAAGGCATGTCATAGGATAGCATGTCAGTTATGTTGGCATCAACGTTGGTACCAAGGGCGAGGGACGAAGAGAACCATTTTCCTGCTCGTTGGAACGAGGCGGACCATTAGGCAAAGTTCTTGTCCATCGGTGGTTACCAGAATATCAACAACAATAGTAACAGGGTTTTACTATAAGAGTTGTACACCAAGATGTTTATTTAAGCAGAAGAATATTACTGCTTAGATCATATAGATCACAAGAAAGGTTAAACAAAACAATGGAAAGGAAAATGTGATCATCAGATTAAACAGAACATTGGAAAGGAAAATGCGTTTACACACAAGAATTGGGAGTATATCCTTCCCATGGGGAAGCGGAGCAGGATATACATGATATGACAGCAAGTTCAAAAGCATTTAGATAAGGGGGGCGAGGGAAGAATCATGATATTACCCATACAACGGTGTTTGTATAATAGATCAAGAAACATTCGACAATGTGCTTCCAATGTTCTTGTTGATATCCGGAATACCTCAGTCATGCTTCAAGGTAGCATTAACATGGTGTTCCCAGTAGGGGTTGGAGTTGAAGATCACAAGAAATACTCAAAGAACAATTGCAGGAATAGCAAGGAGTCCAAGGTATAACCAAGACATGATCAATCATGTGTTGGAAAGAAGACAAGGGGGTAGTCGATGATAACTCAATTCATCGTAGTTCAGGGATGGTATCTCTCACCACGAATTCAATTGTCATTTCAACAGAAGTTAAAATGTTGATGCTGATCACGACGCCTTTGTTGAGAGGCTCTATGAAGATGCCATCGAGGAGCGATGCCATCAAGCAAAAGGAATGATGAAGCGAAGGCTATTGGAACCATGGATACGACACAAGCTCGGATTCAAGCTTGTTGTTCAAGGTGGAATGATAAGATGATGAAGATCGACGTAAGCTTCGCTCATCGTCGAAAAGTTGTGCTCCAGGAATAAGGACTAGGTAGCACAGTTAAAATTTAGTACGATAATGATATAGCCGATCAGGCTAAGAATGATGTGATGGAGTATCACTCCAATTAAGAATTTACAAGAGGTAGTGCGAAGACACAATATCCTTGAGATAACAGGGGGCAATACTCGAGGTTGATCAGAATAGAGGTTGGACAGATGAAATGATCTGTAGAAGTCAAGTATTTTAACTTGTCCGGGAAATGGAATCAAGGAGAAAATATGACCGGAACCACAATTGCAAAGAATCAATTTACAAATGCAAGATGAGCTTATACCAAGGGAACATTAGATTAAAAGAGAAGCTTACATGCTAAGGTCTACATCGTGTCTATGGGCATGAACACAAAGTTCAAGGTCGACTCCCACTTCTTCAATGCATAACCTTTCATTTACTCCTCGTTTTCGATGAAGTTGTAGTGTTGAAATGTTATCTGGCAAAACACTAGAAGAGTATGACTCGTGAAAACTCTCGGGTTCACATGGATTAAAGAAGGCATAGGTTACTGTAGTGGAGAGGGGGGGGGGGCTTCTTTTCATCTTAAAATTAAAATAGAGAGAGGAAAAGGTTTTTTTTTGCATCCAAGGGATTTAGGAAAAATATGGGACTTGGCCCATAAATTCCTCCACATTTTTAGTATTGCCACAAATAGTTTGGAGGCAAGAGGAATTGTCTAGGAATTTTGGAAATTGGGAATGGCATATTTAAATGCTGCTGGAACAATAATTATTTTCCACGGGCAATTTGGGAATTCCAAAGATGTTGGATTCAACATGACAAATATCTAGGGATTATTTGCCATAGGATGAACTATTTTATTTGCATGAAAGAAGAAGCAAATATTCGACATGCAATTTGAATTTGAATTTGAAGAAGATTTTGGACAAGGGGCATTTTGGCATGATGATCATGATGACATGACATTCATTAATGAGAGATTACTGTAGTGTGATGCTGGGGATGTTACAGGGGGCTTGGACAGGGCGATGGCTTTGAGCTTGTCTGCGGTAGTCTCAGCGGGGTGCTTGCACTTCTTCGTACCATGAGCCTCGACGGTTTTGGCCAGAGCCATAGACATCACATCGGCCGGTGCTCCGGCGTCCATCCAAGAGAGGAAGCTGAGAGAGAAGAGTGAAAGGAGGAACGAGATGAGGGAGAAGCGAAGCGAGTGGGGTTTTTCTTCAAGTGAGGAAGCTGAGAGAGAAGAGTGAAATGATGGTTGCTTCGGCCGTCCAACTTACTGCTGGAAAGGAGGGGTTTTTGTGATTTGACGGCTCATTGGGCATTACTGCGGCGGTTCGATCGGGGTAGTCTACCATCACTCTACTACGGAGTAATTTAGTGCATGGCTGGTGGACCCAGGCGCTGGCTGTCCCACACGTCGGTGAAAGTGAGTAATTTAGTGCATGGCTGGAGGAGGATCCGCATGGTAGAGCGTGTCCACTATTTTTCATTCTGAAGAAAAAATGACTACAACAAGCGTTTCCACTCTTACGACGGAGGAGTGCGAAACACGGCAGCCACTTGAACATACACAGTGCTCCTACTACTAGGCATGTGCAGTGGTTCATACGTGAGTACTACACAATCTTGTTTCTAGTTTAGTAAGATATGACGATAACAAATGATGTTGTGCGCATGTCAACTACTCCTATATGTAACATAGTACCGCTTTTTCGACTGTCCGGTCGAGAATGAACGGTGATATCAATGTTAACAGAACTAGGTCCACAGCGCACGGAGAGTACGGTGCTACAGTACTCAACGAAACATGAACCATATGAAGCACGAATAGTGTTAGGCAGGGTGTATGAAGGGTGCACGGGATGGGAACAAAAGTTCCCTTCTCGACCCACTTTTGGGTGTTTGGCAGAGTGCATGAAGGGTGCATGAGTCCACACTAGTAGGTTGACAAAAATACATGAAGAGGAAACAACTATATTGAGATGAGAATGCAACCAAACACACCCACACGCTTTGTGCTACAGTGACTGATCTGCACTGTCTGAGTTTGATCCAACGGTCATGTTGCGCCGAGACATGGACATGCCCATGCAGAGGGCGCCTAAACACCACCGAAGTCCCTCTACTTCTCGAGGCGCATGACATTGGTGACGCAGGGTGCAACCGCCCGCAGAGCCCGCTCCCGGTCGACGGGAGCCAGCTCGTCAAAGACGGCGTCCAATGGTATGAATGGATTTCGGTGACCGAGCCCTGAAAGGATTCGCCCGGCAACGGCGATGGCAGTCTGCAGCCCCTCCTTGTCCAGCTCAGCCCCACCATCGCGCGGAGACGACTCAGCTCCTCGGAGATATAGGTGAAGAAGGAGACCAGGTCAGGAAGCCGCAGCTCGTTGAAGTCGACCAGGTGGTCGAACGGGTTTAGCCCGATGGCCAGCATCGTCGTGCTGGCACAACGGTAGGCATCATGCAGCCGCAACACTTGCATGGCAACTTGGTTCACCAAGTGGCTGAGGCGATCCTGGACCTCGTCACGATCGGCCCGCTCGCGCTCCAGCCGGCTCCCCTAAGGGCCTATCGTATCTCCCGCTTTCTGCAAAAACACCGCCGACGCCTCGAGCATCTTTGTGGTGGATGCCTACCGCTTTTGAAGCTCCGTGAACTCCCGCACATAACGGAGGAGCATGGCACTCCTCTCCTCCTTGAGTTCATAGAGCTCCACGTCCTTGGCCCTGAGCTCCGCATCCTTGGCATGGAGCTCCTGTGTCAGGCACCTCACCTCGGACTCCGTGATCTGCTGCGCCGCCATGGCACCAGGTAGAAGCCATGGGGAGAGGAAGCAAAGGGGGCGAAACGGCTGAAAGGCAATGCAATCTACGGGAAGGCGGAGGGAGCGGGGAATCTTTTGGTTTTCACCACGGTAAAACACCAGTCAACGACTTCTCACATCAGGGAGCAGTGGGTTTTTACAGGCGGAGTCATCATGAGTAATTGCTGCGCCGTGCCTGCTTCCGTCAATCAAAAAATTAAAAATCCTGCCACGCCTGCTCCCGTCAATCAAAAAATTTAAAATCCTGCCGCACCCAAACACCAGAGCAACGCCGCGGCGGATATTTGAATTTACATGCCGACAAGTAGATAAAAAAAGGGGTGAAAAAACAAATGTGGCGGTGGCCTAGCTAATCGGTCGAACTAGCCCAACTTGCTAGTCACTGTGCTTCACTGATGTACTCAGCGGGAAAGGTGGTCTTTCGTGATTTGACGACTCATTTACTTGCTTTGGCGCTACGACCGAGGAGGACCCAGAAAACGTAGAGTAGGGCGTCCCATGTCAGGAAGAATATATGCGTGCACCACCCGGGAGGACCCCGAAACCACGCGGTAGGGTGTGCCACGTCTCGGCACGGAGGAAAAATGTGCGTGTAAAAATATACTATATCAGACATAGTACCTATGGTTCGACCCCCAGCCAGTCGGTCTAAAGCACCCCACTAGCCACACAGCATCATCATGCAAATGTGGCACGTAGGATAGATGAGGTTAGCTCCGTCTCGACCAGCCACAACGTCTCTTATTCTAGGCGATTCTTCTATTTTCCAAGCTTTTTTTAGTTGTAATAACACCACGGCAAGATAGCGCCGCTCTTCGTGTGTGTGCCCGTGCAAAGGTTAGACGATGGAGCGAAGAGTGATTGAGATCGTAGACCTGGGACCCACTAGTAAGTGAGACAACAATCATGCACGTGTTGACGAGGCACTCCCTCTACTCTACTCAACGCAAGTACTGTATAAAATCATTTATGGGACAAATCCTACAACCATTCGTTTTTTAGGCTATCGACATACGCTTTGTAGTCCAGGTTGCCAGTTCGAATCTCGTCTTTCAGATTTGTTAGTTTTAGGTCCAAATTTGATTAATGACAAGTGGGACCCCCGTGTGTTGTTCCGATATTTCAGTGTAGGATGGTTTTTTTGAACAAACACTTTGTGCGGTTAGACAAGTAATGGCACGAGTTACACGTATTTTGCAAGTTTATGAACAAAAATGACAGCGGGATAGAATATCACATCCACCCCGCAGCTTAGATACTATGGTGATACGAGTTTTTACATCGTTGGAAGTGAGATCCAATGGCTTGGGAGTAGTCTTTGTAATTATGCGCAATTTCCAAACTCTCCAAAGGTTTTTTCGCAAATAAAACATTCAAGCCTCGTGTATGCCGCTACATCTACGATCCAATGGCTCCCCGGTGCTCATATTAGGTGCTCCCTGTAGCTTAATTACCCACTACGGTGATATGAGCATCTAGGTCGTATGATCAGTGATCAGATGGCACATGCGTAGTACTTGTACTTTCTGTGCATTTCCCAAACTCTATTAGCCGTATATTGCAAAAATATTCAAACCTCCTACTGTGGGCCGTTAGATCTCAGTGAACTCGTATCACCATAGAATCTATGGTGCGGGAGCACTTTTTATACTCTCCCGTGCGAGAAAACATAAGGTGCTATCGCAGCTTGGATGCTACGGTGATACGAGCTTGGAGGTCGTTTGATCTGAGATCCAATGGCATCTGAGCAGTCTTTGTGCTTGTAAGCAGTGGCCGAACTCTTTTGGGGCTTTTCTGCAAAAAACCATTCGAACCATCGAGGAGGTGTTGGGTCACAAATCTAATGCCTCCGAAGAGCTTGTATCACCAAAGCATCTAAGGTGTGGTAGCACATGATATTCTTACATACAGGAGAATATGTTGTCCTCCTTCATCTTAGATGCTACGGTGATACGAGCTTCGAGGTCGTTGGATATGGGATCAAAGGGCATCTAAGTAGTTTTTGTACAAATTGTGCGCAATTCTCAAACTCATCAAGGTTTCCTACAAAAATATTAAGACACATCATGTGAGCTGCTATATCTCAGATCTACAAGCTCCAAGCAACTCATATTGACATATAGCATCTAAGGTATTGGGGTACATGATATTCTCCCAGGGAGGAGGGGTGGGGGGTGCACAACCAATCGGTGGTGGGAGGCTGGGGGCAAATATAATCTAAACAACCCTAAACAGAGCTCCATAATTTTATCTAAGGTCGAGGGGTTGACCCCTGACAATCATAGCTCCGCCTAAACACAACATTTGCATGTACTGTAGTACTAGACTTAATATTCATGTTTCAGTTTCATGTTCATTTTAAATATTGAATCGAGGACCATGGATGCCTTACATTTTACTCCCTTCATTCCTAAATATTAGTCTTTTTAGAGGCTTCAAATGGACTGGCACATATGGATGTATATAGACATATTTTAGAGTATAGATTCACTCATTTTGCTCCGTATGTAGTCACTTGTTGAACTCTCTAAAAGACTAATATTTAGGAATAGAAGGAGTATTTTTTAATTCGTGTCATACATGCATGGTTTGGAAAAATAGATGCACTATACTTATTGGATTGTTGTTGTGTTCGTGCGTGTCTCTCTCTCTCTCTCTCCGTGTGTGTGTGTGTGTGTGGTCATATGCTTGATACATACAAAGTTTTCTCACCTCCATATTGTTCATCTTTTAAATTTGAATTTGCATTGGAAAACTTACTAGGGATACCATGAAATGTGAAATCCATGTTGAGATCACTATATCACAAACTCACTCTAATTCAACAACTCGTCATAAATCAATTACCAAGTTGAGATTAGTATTTGCAAGGAAAATACAGGTATTGTAATACACATAGATTCGTTCGGCAATTTAAAAGGTTCCTTTCATATTGTCGAATGGTAGGACCCAACAGTGTACTAGCCAGACCTTGGCTCGTGTTGATCCTAAAAAACCCGGGAACGTGTCCTTCGGTGGCGTGCGTGGTACGCACATTAGGCAACCCCAACCAGTCGAGCCTCAGCGTTTCAAGTCAAAATATCTGGCGGCCAGAATTCCAGCCCTAGGAAATTCCCCTCATGTCCTCGGTCCATAATGACTACCGATGAACAACGGAGGGATGCTTTAGTAACTAGACAACTTTACCAACCGTGCCGAGCACGGTTCAATTCCCTCGGTCGCCGCTCGTCAAGGTCACCCGTCAACTGCATTGCCTAGTACTACTACTAGTACACCGGGATGAGCACAGAATTGAGCCCGTTTGTTCGTGCCTAGTACTTGAGTTAATATATTAGGCAATGCACTGGTACGGAGGGATTATCCTGTTACTCTGCATATATAACTTGTCTGAAGTCTAACTAAGCAAAATGTTTGACCAAATCCTTTATTAAGAAATACAACAGGACAGATATACGGCTTGAAAATTTATTGCATGACGCAGTTTATGATATTGTTTCGAATCCTAGATCTTAAATTTCAGAAAATCCAGAAGTGAGCATAAATTCTTGAAACTGAGCATGGTCACGTGATATGGCACAAATATTACTTCGTAAGTTTTTTCTTCAATTCGAGACAAGCTGCTTATGACAAGTTGCACAAATGAAGAGCCAAGGTATTTTAGAACAAAGACCTATCACGTTAAGGCGAATGCTTTCACTATTGAAACCGTGGGCGTTTACGTGCCGCCACGAGTCCCCGATTCTCATCGGCACATGCCGTCCCAGCAAGCATGTGAGTCAACGGGAGGCATGCGAGCAGACCGCTGCGCCGGCTGTCAGGGAGGCGTGCGAGCAGACCGTTGTGCAGACTCACCAGGAGGCAAGCCCTTTGACCAGGCTCCGCCACCCACCGTCGTCCCAACTGCTCCCACTTTTAATGTCATCGGCGCCGCAGTTTAAAATCGGCCCTGCACTACCCGGTATCTCTACAATCCTCTCTCTTCCTCTCTGATTCTCCTGTCGTCTACCTCCAACTAGGCTGACCTAAACGTACGCCATGCCGCATCATGATGGTCTTCCCTTAGTGTTCCAGTTTCCTGAGGAAGAGAACCAGCCGGAGTCTCAAGAACATAAGGCGCTTTGGGACGAGCTTGAACTAGCGTTGTCGGAAGACGTCGCGCCTGTCCCCGCTCCTGTTTTGGCTCCCGTCGCCCCGACTGTGCCAGCGCCCATCCCCGTGGCATTGATGGGCTCAGAGCCGCACATTGCCACCGAGCTTGATGCCACGGGGTTCCACGAGGTCCCCGCCGACTTACACGCGCCCGTTCACCTGCCAGCGCATGCGCCTGCGCGTGCACTAACGTGCATGCCCATGCCGGTGCCCGTGCACCTGCCAGCGCCTGCGCCTGCGCGTGCACTGACGTGCATGCCCGTGCCGGTGCCCGTGGACACGAATGTCTCCGCTGCACCGTTGACAGTGCCTGTCCCCACGCAGGTGCCAGTGCCCCCCTTAGCGGCATGGATGGCCGCCATCGACCGCTTCCTTGCACCAACGCCAGTCGCCTCCTCCCGCCAGTTGACTCGCTCCAAAGTCCAGAACATTTTGGCCTTCCTTGAAGCTAGGCCAACGTCCAAGAGTACGCCAACAAAGGCGCAAGACGCCGCTGTCGGTCAGTGGCCCGACGATACACAGAGCACGGCAGAGGATCCGCTTCCCACCGCGAGACGACCCCGCCGCCGCCGCGTAGTCTAAATTTGCCATGAAAAACGTTCGGATTGCCATGCTTAAAATCTGAAGGTTTATCATTTCCGTTTATTTTATATCGATCGTCATATAATTTAAAGTCGGAGTCAGACTGAATGAAATGTATGGTTTGATCGATTGAATGTTCTGCTAGAGCCGTATCAAATTAAATATAAAACGTCATCATGCCACATGTATTCCTTGTCATCCAACGACCTAGACTGCTTCAATGTCGAGCGCTCAACACGTTTAGCGTGCAGTTAATTTCATGCCAAAAATAGTGCTAATCACATGACAACACGCAAATAATATCCTAGTAGTTAATATCCGCATGCACTTAATATACTTCCAAATTAATGTGCATTGCACGTACACACTGACTAGTGCTGGTAGTACGTGAAACTGGTGCCATGACTTGTGAACGCGTCCAGATATGGTCAACGGCAACATCGCCCGCGAGTTCTTCCTGTTTGCCCATGCGTCTAAACGCAGAAGGGGAGGAGAGAGAGAGAGAGAGAGAGAGCACACATGGAACCCACCAGTAAGTGAAGGCGAATAGTACTAAAATAATATTACATGTTATCCATTAATTAGGCTATGGTAATATAAAAACATATCCTAAAAAAACATTATGTGAACAAAGGGGGTACAACAAACATTGCTATTCTACGTATTTGCCTATTGACGTGCGGCTTGAAGGCCCGGTCGCATGTTCGATCCTCGTCCTTTATTTTTTAATTTGTTATATGGGTCCAAATTTTTTTCATGACATGTGGGCCCCTCGGTGTGTAGTTTGTAGCACTTTAATTTGTGGGTCGAAATTTGTTCCATTCCAAGTGGACTATCGGTGTGTAGTTTTGTAGCTTATTTATAATAATTAAAGAGAACAACATAGTTTTTTCAATAATACCATGGTGCGATGTTGAAGGTGAGAAAGGACGTGCGAGAGAGCAATGGCCGAGCCAGAGGGAAATCAACTAGGGGAGTTATGTGGGTTGCAACGATGTTTGGAGTAGTTGTGGGCCGAATGCTACGAAAATATAATCTAAACTGACCGGAATAAATGCCTACACAAATTAATCCAAGGTTGGAGTGCCCCTCGCAATGTAAATAGGTCCGGCTTTGTGAGGGATGGAGAGGTAGTAGCTTCAACGCGTGGAAGATATGGTGTGAGAAAGCGAGGTCAATCGAGAGACATATATATAGAGAGAGACAAAGTGAGTGTGGTCCGACATTCATTAAACAAATATATATGCTCTGGAGAGATATTGTCCGATTGAGCTTTTGGCAAGGGTGAGGGCTGTAAGATAGAGCTTGAGAGATGATCCAGTCATAGACGTGTAGATATATTTTATGCATGGGAGGAAGCAAGGTCAACCGATCGCATAGGGTCGCCGTGCGATCGAAAGAGTGAGACGGGTTGGAGAGAGAGTGACCTAGATAGACGATGTGCGTGAGAGAGTATACAATGTGAATAGGTCGAATTGGGATCAAACATGGTGATATATCGTTTTTGTCCGAGAAAGAGCGAGGTCAATCGAGACATACGGAGAGAGAGAGAGAGAGAGAGAGAGAGAGAGAGAGAGAGAGAGAGAGAGAGAGAGAGAGAGAGATTGAGTGAGCGTTGCCCACCATGAGGTCGAAAGAGTGGCGGAGGCTTGGATGGACTGACCTAGATAGACAATCTGCGTGGGAGAGTATAGAGTGTGTCAATCGAGGCCCGAACAAGGAGATATATCATTTGTGTGCGAAAGAAAACGAGGTTAAACGAGACTCAGATAAAGAGAGCGAGATTGAGCAAGTGTGGCCCGCCGTGCGGAAGGAAGAGTGAGACAGTCTCGAGGGAGTGACCTAGATATACAACGTGCGTGCGTGCGCATGAGAGGTTGGGGGGCTAGATAGGCAATGCATGTATTTAGCGCGAGAGGGTGAGAGGGAGAGGGGGAGAGAGAGAGAGAGCTCGGCATGGGGTGCAATGGCGGGTGTGTGAGGTAAATACATTTGGTAACAGAGTGGAAAAGGGGTTGTGTAGTTGAGAGACTTAGAGATCGAAACATGGAGAGAAAGAATGAACGTGTGTTGGAAACCGATAGCTTCCTAAGGTGGTTAGGAGAGGAAGATTGACCGATACAGGAAGTATGTAGCGTTTGTGCGGGGGGGGGGGGGGCTAAAAAGAACATTTGAATGTACATAGTGCAAGACTTAATATCGATGTTTCAATTCGGTGTACATTGTAAGATTTGAACCGAGGACCAGGCATACGGGTAATTATTTCGAATTCGTGCCATAGTAAGTTTCGAAAAGTTGACATTGACTCAATTTGTTGTGCTATTTTGTAGGTCATATGTTTGAATCCATCCAAAAGTTTTCTCTCTACCATGGTGTTCATCATATACATATGAATTTGTATTAAAAAAGTAGCGTGGATACAGTGAAATGCGAAATCCACGTTAGAATTGGAGATCGCTACGTGACATACACTCTAATTCAAATAACTAACCACGTGACACACACACTCTAATTCAAATAACTAATTATGTGACACACACTCTAATCCACGTTAGCGTGGGTACCGTTTCGATTTTTTTTCAAATAACTCCTCATTAATTAATTTATAGTACTCCCTCTGTTCACTTTTATAAGACCTTGAAGACATTTCAGACAATGTGCAAAACAGTTCGTTTTAAGTTGTCTGAAACGACTTACAAAAGTGAACGAATGGAGTATCTCGTTTCAAATGACTAATTATTGCAAGGAAAACACGGGCATGGTAATACATACAGATTCGTTTGCAAATGAAAGAAGATTCGTTTGCATTCTCAAATGTAGGCGCACCAGGCAGACCAGGGTCATGTCGGGGTGGACGCTGCTTCGGTGCCTTAAAGGCAACTGCCTTTGGGTGACTGACATGTGGGCTAGCCACCTGTTGGGCCCACATGTCATGGACACAAAGGCAGGTGCCTTAAGGCACCAAAGCATAGTCCTGTCGGGGTGGTCGCGTGTGTCGGACGGACGCGTTGCACCCAGCCACCCACCCCCTCCCCCCTAAAAAAAGGACAGCGACAATATAAGTTCACGCTTCCACGTTTCGGATTGAAATATCTGGCGGCCCCAATTCTAGCCCTGCAAAATCTCTCTTCTCCACCGTCCCCTTCCGTGCCCAGATTGCTCAAATCCCTAATTCGCCGCCAACCCTCGAATCGCCCCTCGTCTCGTCTCTTTCCCCACCGTTCCCCATGTCTGTGCCGAACGACAACGCCGAAGACGACGGTCACGCTTCACCACCGCACCGGAGCTACCTCATCTATGCCCTCGTCCACCGCACCGGGTGGTCCACCGACAACGTCGGCCGCCGCAACCGACGTGCCTCACAGATACCGAGTTCCACCGCATCAGGTGCGCTTCACCGACGCCGTCTCCCAGCTCACCGGGGCTACTTCACTGAGCACATCGTCGCACCTCCGCCCCCAAGGCCGTTGGTGCTTCACCAACGGTCTCGTCCACTGCATCGTAGCGCTCCGCTTCCACTCAAGATCTACATCTGTGCGCGGCCAGCCAACGCCAGCGCATCACCCTCAACGGCTCTAAAGTGACGCGCACTCTAGCTAGGCGAGCATGCCCAAACGCCGGCCCGAACTAGGTATCCACACATCACTCCCTTGTGCACTGTTCTGGCGATGTTTGGATATCCTTTCACTGATCTCTTAGCTTACACGCCTATGCAACTTTGACTTTAACTCTTATTTCTTTTGGAGATATCTTCTGAAACAAGCAAATCCATTTTTTAGCGAAGCATGACGGCGCTACGGGATCTGGTACACATCCTGCACACCCATATAACCTTGTAAGTATCTGTCCTCCGGTACAACATCAAGGTCGATTCCTCTTATTTGATCAACGATTCGCCGTGTCAAAAATGCAGAGGGGGATGCAAGGAGCACAAGGCCTGCACATCCAAGCAAGTGGTAACATGGACCTGTACATGGAACATCCCAAGCGCAAGCAGAGCTGCAGTGAGCCTGTACAACGAGCTAGCGTAAGTCCCTGCATTTCATTTAATTCGTATTCGTGTATGATTTGTGTGCAGTGGCTGATCCACGAATTCAAGTTACCAGGGGCGAACATTTAACTTAAAAAATACGAAGGCACTTGCACTCCGGAAATCAACATAACTTGAGAAATGTGAAGCTACATGCACTTTGAAAACTAGCTAATGATCCAAAGTAGTTCAGATTATAAACACTAAATGATGCAAGCACCAAAAAACAGAAAATGCAACATGGTGTACAAGGACTACAAACATGGTCTGTACCTGCTTGAATTATTCGTTCTCTGGCTGAAAATATCGAAGTGTAATTGCACGTATAACCAGTGCGCAAACTGCATATCAATATATCTATCCTGCACAAGTATGCCAATAGTTTCAAACAACAGATTAAAAAAGTATTTATGCTATGTTGTCATGATACGGGGACTTTCTGGTAGATGGCCTCGACGTTTCCTCAAGCTATGGAAATGCACTATAATTTGCTTGTCATCAATGCCTGCAAATCTCTGTCTCTCTCAACATAGTAGATCATCATTAGACACTAAATCCTTCAATGAGCTTGCAAAATTCTTGCATTAGATCCCTCATTAGACACTATATGTTCATCACCAGGAGCATGTAAAATGTTTGCATCAAATCCTTCATTAGCAGTCTGTTCATTAGACACTTCAGGCTCAAGAACAACATGAGCTTGTATGTTTGCACCGGAAACTTGATTAGATACATCAGATTCAGTCAGTTTAGTATTGATTGGGGGAGTTATAAAATAAGTAGAAATTGGTTTCATTTTCTCATAGATTCCCTCCATACAAGCAGTTTTACAACACCGTCAGGTTTAACTATTGGCCAGAAATTGAAGAGTTGAATTAGATATAATCGGGGATGTGATGTACCTGCTCGTTGCGCATGCTACTCTTGCAAGCTGCGACTGTCCGTTTGTGCAAGCTCGATGCCATACCCGTGCTGCCGCCGTTGCCTCCCACGCAGGCTACACCCAGGGTTGGATCTTCATCTTCTTGTCCTTCCGTTCACTTGAAGCCTGGCGATCGCCCTCCAACGAGGGCGCGAGGAAGTGCTGTGTCGGTCTGTCCAACGGCGGCTAGGTTAGGAGCGAACCAGACTGGAGGCTAGAGCGAATGAATTAGGATTTTTCCTGCTGTTGATCGAGATGGGAGGCGCTCGTTTGGGCCGCGAGCCTGCTATAGGGCCTGCCTTGCACTTATGTTATTGGCCCATCCAAATTGAAACATTTTCCTTCATTTTTTACATTGCCCGCTCCTGCGTTGGGACGAACAAAACTAGCATGGGCCAACCTAGACGACTCAAACTAGGTGCACACTTTCCAGCCACCTGAGGCGGCCGCCCATACCAGCCCCTATGGTGGCGTTGCCCCTTTTTGCGTGTATGATTGGATAGTGAAAAATATTCCAGTGGCGCTTTTGATTTCCCCACAGAATGGTTGAATTGCTTGTTTCTATGAACTGATTTCGCCAATAACATGAAGATGCCAGTCTTTTCATCCTATTGTAGATTGCTTAGATCTCGATATGCCAAAAGTAATGGCATGAAATATACAGTAAAAGCCAGTGTGATGTGTTTGGCTACAACTAGTCTGACTACACGTCCTCATATAACATATCAAGGATGCACCATCTTACCAGATTAACCATTCAACTTACCCATGCAGTGTGGGAAGAAAGAAGTATTGGGACTGCGTATCCAAGTAATTGATGCCATGGACTCCTTCGTACAACCTTGTAAGCGAAAAAGAAGTTGTTGTATGCCTGTACAAAGAACTAGCATAAGTTCAGTTATCTGCTTCTCGGCATTTTAGTTAGCCACTTATTGCAAAATTGTTCAATTATGTTGCTTGGCTTAATTTAGTTTGCTACTGATTACATAATGGCACAGCCTGTTAATCATATTGTAGACTGCGCCTATCTATGTGTTTGATACTTACTGTTAAGAATTACCTGTTTGCCTTAACTTAAATATCTACTTGTTTGTTTAACTGCATTGCTGCTGCAACAACGGGTTACAATGATGTTAATAACTACTTTTCAGCATCCAATTGAAACTCTTTAATTCCCTGTTTGTTTAACTGGTTTGCTGTTATAACTCCCAGTTGAGATGTTTTGCTAACTTCAACTTTTCTGAATCCAATCGAAACTTTAATGGCAAAACAGGTTAGCCCAAGATCAAAGAGCGAGGTCCCCATGGACGTTGCATCATCCCACAGCAGTGGCACCGGCCCAATCGTGCATTATGAATTGCCAACTGCTAATGCTCTAGAGGCTAAACTAGTGGTAGAAAGAGATTCTGCTTCTGCACTTAGAGATGAAGTTGACATGTTGAGGAAGCAAACAACACAATCACAAGTAGTACTCAAGACAACCATTAAATATTTGGTGGATTTCAAAACGAAGCAAGCTGAGACTAACCAGATTGTTAAGGTCCTGAAGAAAAAAGGAAATTAAATTCCTACTTGGTAAATCATAGGTGAAATGTTCTTTCCATAGTTGAATAACCTTTGTGTTGTCTGTTCATGTAATCAATCAAACCATTTGTTTTAGAGATCATGTAATAATTGTATTTTTTGTTTTTTGGTTTGTAATTTTATTTGAGCACAAGTCTATATTAATTGATAAGACTCGGAGACATTTCATTTGGATTGCTGTGCTAGACCTACAAATATGCCAATCGGGCTGAATGTGCATTTAGCAATAGTAGTAGTATAGATGGACCATAAGTGGCACACATCGGAAAGGGCCAAGATGCTGGCTAAAAAGGATGCTGTTGTAGCAAAAAAAAAGTACAACGGCCTGGCTTATTTATATTAGTTGATATTATTGATCCATATACTCTATAAGTGTTTATATGTCTGTTAGTTCTGTACATTCTTGGTTGATTGACTCGGTATTTGAATCTTGATACATCGCTTGTCTACATATCTAAATGGGAGTACACATTATGCTGCGTGTGACATTTGAGTTGGACATGAAGTGTTCCAAATATTCGAATTCACCTTAAACTGGATTCTAGTTTCTGAATTTGAGTATCGGCATTTGTAAACCATATTCATATATGACAGTGGAATACATCTTTGTCGTCCTTTTGAAGATATATAAAAACACATAGAATGATTTATAAAGATTCATATAGGAATACAAAATGGATTCGAATTTAGTTGCCAGGGTAAACGTGGATGCTTATTGTCCCAAAATTCGAAAGAAGCAGCAAAATGTCCACTCCCACGTCGGCTGCCCGAAGCCAAGTGTTTGGGAGATGGAAATTACTGTCTACCCATTACACGGACAATCCATCGGCCCGATTTCCACTGCTCTAAATAGGGGTAGGTTAGTAACTTCAATTAGACGTGACATGACCGCCTCTGAGCCCATTCCGACACGGTGGGCGTCAAACATGGGCGGCAAAACACATTTGATTCAAGCTCGTCCGAAAGACCTCTGTTTCTCCCTCCATTCCCCATTCATACACGGTGGGTGTCAAAACAAACTCGACTCGGCCGAAATCGATGTAAGCAAATATTTTCAATAGGAGCAGGTTTGTAACTTCACTCAGACGTGACACAACCGCCCTACCTATCAGCCCCGTTCATACACCATGGGCGCCAACCATGGGCGCCAACCACCCTCTCCTCAACCAAAATCGCTCTAGGCAAATATTGGCGAGATGCGAAATTACTATCCTATCCCCAACCGACGAGACGTCCAAATTTTAAACGGGGGCTAAGTTCATAACTTTCCCATATTTCAGACAGGCGCGTCCCAAAAACATGGTTCCCTGTACCTATCCCTCCATTTTCCCATTCATACACCGTTCGCACTAGAACACCCCATCCCCACACCAGCCTGCGTCCGCCACCCCATCCATCGCCGCCGTCCTCCACCACATCCATCGCCGCCGTCCTCCACCATGCCGGAGCGCCTACCAAGACCACGTCGTCCACTGCTAGAGATGGATGTTTCTCATCCACGGTGACGGACCAATAGCCATGCATCGCGCCCTCTCGCTTCATCGGCGCCGTCGTCCTCTTTGTCGGGGCCGCTCACACGACCTTCTCTTCCACCGCAACGGGACTTATCCCCCGATGCACCCATCTACCATCGCAGATCTGCTTCAACGCCACCAACAGCCATCGCACCCCCGATGCCTACACGGCGCCGCAAGAGAGGTGGTACTTCATATCTCCTCAACTTTTTCATCTCAACCAGAAAATAGATCTTAACTTGGTTACTCTACTTTCTTTTAAGCTCTTAGAATTTAGTTCTTAGTTCGAAGCAAACAATGGATGCTAAATATCATTTCTCCGGTTTGCAGCTACAAATCTGCCATGGCACAGCCATAATACGGTTTAATTGATCATGCTTAGGGTTTAATTGATCATGTTGGTTCCGTGGTGGTTTCTTTAATAGAAATCGGAGGCGAAACCCTCTTTTGCTAAAAAAATATGCTTAGAGTTTCCCCTTTTTATGATCACTATACGATCAGAATTCGTACTTCGTGTCATAATAACACTGCTCCACCCATCATGCTAAACAAGCTTAGTTGTTCAAATACGAATCTGATATTATTAAAACAGAGTTGTTTAATTGGTCAGCTAAATGTTCCTAAATTAGTTTCGAAAATGCATGTTCGCCGCTCGAGTGTGTATCTCCACAGGGTGCCCACGGTGGGCGGGCCCAACCTGGGATTTTGGGTCGTCCCAGGCCCCGATTTCCCTCTGTTCTGCTGCGCGCTTCCGATCTCTACTCTCCCCCAGCCGCCTGCCTCGCCGGCGACTTGCCGTCCTCGGACGCCATGACTCTAGGAGGAGACACCAGACTAACAGGAGGCCATGAGCCGCTCGCCCAACAGTGTCACCGCTGCCCGGGCGCGCTGCCGTGCCTACCTTCCCAGTCCGTTCAGGGCTCAGGCGTGCAGCACCCACCAAGCCAACCCGATTTATCCTGAGATACTTCCTCAACACTCAACAGCCACTCCTCATCACCCATTTTCTAATTGATTCATTACTCATTAGGCAGGACTGTCATTAGGGTTTGTTGTGTGCTCAGTGCTACCTACACTTAATGGTTCAGATGTATTTTGGTAATCTTTAGTACCTCTAAAGTTCACAGGGTTTTCAAAATTCCGGCCCTTGGAACAGAAACTAGTCATTTTGGATTGTTGGTCGTAGTGACATTAACCCAGATTACTACTGCAAGCCAGGTTTGTCGACAATTTTACTTGTCTTTCTTACTCATTCGATATAATATCCAATTATTCATGTCGATTAGTTGCAAACAATAAGTGCTAGAAAAACTTCTTCATTCAGATTTTGGACGGTCTCTTACTGCAGTTACAATTCTGCATACTTGTCCTAATAAGCTCACAAGTAAATCATTGATTCACTACATCTATGCTTGCCTTGTCATATTTGTTGTCAATATTCTTTTAGGGTGGACCACCCTATTTCTAAATACTGGAACCGTAGACCTGAGTGAATAGTATTTCTCTATGTGATCTCTTCCATCATGTGTGGGTAACGAACACTGCATTGTATAGAAAGAAAGTGTCATTTCCAGCTTTTACATAGGTTTCGATCTTTTACATGGAATACAATCTGCCTACTTGCTTTGTGTCGCACTACCAACACTCCACCCTTGAAGCTAAACATTACGCCACTCATAATTGCTTAGTTTATTTGTTCAAATATGAATTTCATATGATTCTAATGTTCCTACTTTAGTTTTGAAATGTGTGCCTGCTTGTTATAGAGACATAAGGGGTTTGTATTTCTGTGTGTGGTCTGGTCAGCACGGTTGGGGAGGTGAACTTTGCATATGCAGGGGTTTATAGGGAGACACTCTCCGAGTTGAATCCGCAATGCATTCCATAGATAATCTGACTACTTTTTATGTTTTCATGAATCTCAGATTCTGAACAACATCATAATGATTATGAGCTTGCGCGCATGAAAAGAATAAAGCAGAACAATGCCATGGCTGTCAAACTTGGCATTAAGGGACTGAAATCAAGTCTGGATGCAATGCAATGCAAACGCTCTCCACCTACAGATTCATGCTCAGAATATGATCCTAATAGTGATTCTGAGCTAGAGGGAGACCTAAGTCAATGTAGCTCCCTAGTGGAGGAGTGAGAGGAAGATGCCCTATCTTATTCACCCATCAAGGTACTTGCTCTAACTTTCCAAGGTTACATTGCTCGCACATATCTTGCAACTCATGCTTTGCGTTGCTTCTACTTTGTTGAACTGCCATTAGCTTAGTTTACACATTGTGTATGTGAATACGCCCTGCCTATCCATTTTCAGTACATATTCCTTCTGTCATCATACCATATTTATCCATTCAAATGCTGTTCTTGTGTATCAGACGTTCAAAAGGAAGAGGGCGATTGCTGATCGTGGAGGAGCACAAGCAAAGTATTTGGAAAAGGTAGTGGCACCTGATAAATCAAATAGCCCATTAGGTGTAGTTGCAATATCACCTGACCCACAAAATACCCCAACTCTAGCAGACTCTAGCCCTACTACACTGGTCATTTATGATGCCCCAACTCAGCAGAGCCCAACTGCAGCAAATAGTATGATTATGCCAATTGACATAGCACCAGCTGTACGAAGCAAAACCCCCATTCCAGCAAAGAGTACACTAAATCCTGTTGCCAAATCCCTTTTCGAACCAGAGAGAGCCCCAATTGCAGCAAATAGGACCCCTGTTCCATTTCTTCCCAGTTTAGAAGACGAAGCTTATGTTGTTGTTAGGAACTTTGTGAGCATCTTTCCTTCATGGAAAGATTATACCGCAGACACAGAACAATTTCTAGTCTTCCTCCGCAACTTACGCGTAAGTAATGTACTAATGTTATTCATGGTCATTACTGCATATGTTTCTGCTGACAGAAGACACAAGATTTCATTCTTTTAAATAGGCGAGGAGCAAACTGGATTGTGATGACAAGCAAGGGTTGGTTGCACTTTTCAAGCACTCGTTGATGAAGTATCGTTCCTACCTGAGGCAAGCGCACTTCGATGGTAACCCTCTTAACGAAATTTCTGTAAAGTCTCCGGTGCTACATTTATCCGACGGTGACTGGAATAATCTTGTTACACATTGGTCTCGGCTGCAGCGTAAGGTACTGTCTATGATATCACATCACAATTTGAACTACATTTTTGCATTTGCCTTAATGTCTCACTTGTACGAAAACTGTTAGCAGAAGAACATTCGTTCTCAAGGGACCATAGAATCTCGCAACTATACTGCACACTGCATTGCTCTTGTGAGTACCTCTTGCCCTGCATGACCATACTTACTTTCATAACTGTTTGATTATGTAGCATCACTGCACATGTTAGCCTCGTAATCGTCCATTTGGTGGACATTATAAGATTCGTATGTACTCTTATATAAATTTAGAATCAACCCAATGCTTTTGAAGAGGTTTAGCTCTGCAGTCCTCTTGTAAGGACTGAACGTGGTCTATCACTGTACTTACATTAACAGCTACTCCCTCCGTCCCATAATATAAGAACGTTTTGTACAGTACACCAGTGTTCAAAACACTCTTGTATTATGGGAAGAGGGATTGGTTCATTTTGTAGCATTCTGCATCTTATCTCCCTCGCCCACCATTTACTAAAAAAGATCAGATCTATATTTAATCTTACCAACAAGTAGAATACACAGACAATGCCAGTGCAGAGTGTAGCCCATTGCTCTTGTCAGTACATTTTGTCCTGTAACGCTTGTACTTCCAGGGATTGGTAGTTGATTATGTAGCATCAATATGCATCTTATCTTCATTATCCTCTATCCCTTCCAGTATTATCATATCTATAATTACTCTCTACAAAATGTAGAGTATAGGCAATGCTTATGAAGAAGATTCTGTGCTCAAATTCTTGAGTTATCCTTCCCTTGACATGGACAAGGGCATTATAAAGCCGTTGTTAACTCTTAATGTAAGTCAGTCCTTCTAAAGCCTTTATCCTCAACTGCTGTTTAATTTGCTCATACTCCCTATCATTTACTACTTTTAGTTTGCTGTTTTTACCAAAATGCATGTTCGTAAGAACCGTAAGTTCTAAGTTTTACTTGTAAAACCAAATTCCTTATTCATACCATGCATATTACTTAATACTCCCTATATGTATGCTTGTTTTTGTGGATCTATAATCCTTTGTGTGGTGAAGCAGCCCACGTTTGCACCTTGTCATCTCCTGTTTTATCTTACTGATGTGGCTGATGATATGAACAACATGCCATGCACATTATCCAAAATAGATATAATGATTTTCTTTGCCCTTCATCTATGCTTGTTATGTTGACATGGTAATCCAGTAGTGTGGTGAAGCTCCCCGCATTATGAACAATGCCAAATTATGCTATTGATATTTTGAACTTGAAAGTGCTAGTATCGACTAGAGGGGGGGGGGGTGAATAGGCGATTTTTATGAAAGTCTTCAAAACTTGTAGGTTTTGAAGACAAACAACAGAAACAACCTAATTGATATGCAGCGGAAGATAAACTACCCTGAACAAGCCATAGTCAAGTATATAATGATGTGAAAGTACAGGACTAATAGCAGTAAGGTAGTAAGGATCAGGATGGAAGATAGTCTGAAGCTAATCAACAATAGCAGCCAAGCAATGAAGTCAAACAGATAAATAGATAAGCAATGACTTCATGAAGATAGACTTGAGTTAGGTTGGAAGGGATAGAACCAGTTGCTTGTTGAAGACACAGGATTTGTTGGACCAGTTCCAGTTGCTGTGACAACTGTACGTCTGGTTAGGGAGGCTGAGATTTAACTCAGAAGACAGTGTCTTCACCTTATTCCCCTTGAGCTAAGGACACCCAGTCCTCGCCCAATCACTCTGGTAAGTCTTCAAGGGAGACTTCCAAACCTTCACAGACTTCGTTCACTGGCAATCCACAATGACTCTTGGATGCTCAGAACGCGACGCCTAGCCGGCTGGAGGATTCACAGTCCTCAAGTGTAATAAGTCTTCAGGTCACACAGACAGAAAGACTTCAGTGATGCCTAACACTCTTTGGCTCTGGGTGTTTGGGCTTTGTCCTCGCAAGGATTTCTCTCTCTCAAATGCTTCAAGGTGGGTTGCTCTCAAACGACAAAAGTCGTGCACAAACTCTAAGCAGCCACCAATTTATGGTGTAGGGGGTGGGCTATTTATAGCCACTAGGCAACCCGACCTGATTTGTCCAAAATGACCCTGGGTCACTAAGGAACTGACACGTGTTCCAACGGTCAGATTTCAAACACACGCGGCAACATTACTTGGGCTACAAGCAAAGCTGACTCATCCAACTCAGGATAAGATTTGCTCTCATTGTCTTCGCTCGAAGACATAGGATTTTGGTTGAGAATCACTTGAGTCACTTTGACTTAGTTCACTTGGACCCCACTTAACAGTACGGTGGTTCCTATGACTCAACAAAGAAGAAAAGGAAACAACGAAACCACACAGTCTTCACGCTCCAAAGTCTTCACGCAATGTCTTCTCATGTCATAGTCTTCAATATGAATATCTTCTCATACCACCATTGTCTTCAATGTCTTCATACATTTTTAGGGGTCATCTCCGGTAGGTAAACCAAATCAATGAGGGACACTACCTGCGTTATCCTGCAATTCTCACAAACGCATTAGTCCCTCAACCGACTTTGTCGTCAATACTCCAAAACCAACTAGGGGTGGCACTAGATGCACTTACAATCTCCCCCTTTTTGGTGATTGATGACAAACTGGTTGAAGTTTTCAACGGGGATAAAGTATGTGAAATTGTAAGGATAGGGAATTGTCTTCATAAGTTGCAAGGGCTCCCCCTGAAGATGTGCATATAAGTAATTTGCTTTTGGATTGCAAATGCACATGGCAGGTTGTACTTGTGGAGATCCACTTCAACTTATGAAGCTAATTCATCATGCATGAAATGATATAGCAAGTAATATGACATGCATAATGAAAAATGGACGTCTGCAGAATGACCTAAGTGCGGAAGTTATCATCGCACATGCAGAATTTATCATTGCAAAGCAAATAAGTAGCAGACGTAGCAGACGACCATCAAGTTTTAGGTGTTACAACTCAAAGAACCAAATGTTTCAAAATGCAAGAGTTGTAAGCACGCAGCAAAATATAGTGCAACCGCCCATATGAACCCGCTTGAAGACTATCAACTCATACGCTTCTCCCCCTTTTGTCAGTAATGACCAAAAAGGTTTGAAGACATAGAGCATCTACTCGTCATGAGTAGGTGAAGCAGCTGGGTCGTTGTCGTTGGTTGGCGGTGCAGATGAACTTGGTGCAGTGTCGATGCGCGCAGTAGCAGTTGGAGGTGGTGAAGTAGCGTCATCTTCATCATCGATCACTCTGGCATTAACTGTTGCCGCGGAAGAAGAATATTCAGAGTCTTCAAGAGATGGGGTTCGACGTAGGGTAGCAGTCCTTGGAGGAGTGGAGTCTAACTGGAATCTTTCATCGAAGCCATCATCTTGAAGATCAGCTTCAGCATTGAGCAGAGTCAAACTCTTCCATGATCTTCGGCAAGTTTCATGAGCAACAAAGGCATTCTTGGTGGCAAGGTTGCGAATGCGATTGACATCCACCAAGAGGCTTTGCATTTGGCGCTTGAGCCAGAAATGATGCTTATCCTGCTTCTGATGAAGAGCCACAAGAAGGTCTCGGTCATTGAGAACACGAGAACGCTTCCGAGGCCTTTGCGCAATGGTGCTTTCAGTGGCTTCAGTTGGCGCTCTGTGAGGCAGACGGGTGTTACCAGCTAGTGGATAGAATCTTGTTGCTTCTTGAACACCTTCAATAGGCTGAGTGAAGCTTTGGTGCTCAATGTTCTGAAGACAAAGTGGCGTCTTGGCAGGGTCAGAGTATACATCATCAACTGACATATCAACCTCGGGCAGAAATATTATGTGATTGCGAGCAGAGGGCTGATAATTGACAGATGAGTGTCGCTTGATGAGGCGCATGACCCATGGAGCATAAAACTTCAGACCAAATAGGTCAGAGCCGGAAGCAGCAAGTTGCCTTATGAAGAATTCCTGAGTGTTGAAGCTGATGCCATTGAGAATGTAGAAGACCAAAGTCTTCATAGCTCCTTCAAGCTTGGCCGATGATGAGTGTCCCTTGACTGGCCATAGAGTTCGCCTGATAATATGATATATGGTGCGAGGCAGATACTCAAGGTCTTCAACAAAGAAATGGGTGGGATACTCAGCGTCAGACGGTAAAGGCTTCATCATACTCAGCATCTGGCTCATATTGGGTTCGGGCTTGTGAAAGATTCTCTCCACAGCATTGCGGTGTAGCTGACAATTAGGCTCATATAGTTCTCCAGGAGTGGCTAGCCCAGTAAGCTCGATGATATCCATAGCTTTGTCTTCATGATGAACATTTCCAGTCATCCACTCGAGAACCCAAGTCTTGATGTCTCTGTTGTAGCCGCGGATGTGCAGAGTTGCATAGAATTGAAGCAATAGCTCTTCATTCCAATGTTCCTTGTCTGTCACAAAGTGGAGCAGACCAGCATCACGAAAGCAATCAAGTGCTTCTTCTAAGCACGACAATCCAGTAATAGCTTCAGTGTCAAGACACATATGGGGGAAAATGCGCCCTTGATCATATAGCACGCATGAGTAATAGATTCTCTGCTGATAGCTCCAGAACCTATCTGATGATATCCTTGGCTTGGAGTAGGGGTTCTTGGCGCTGTCAAAGAAGGTATTGTGGCTTTTGAAGCCATTGGCATTGAAGGACCCGGGGGAGTTGGCAGTACCTGGAAACCGTGGTAATCTTGGCTTTGGCTTCTGGACCTGAGGCCTATGCTCAACATGATAGTCGAATTGGGGTCCTGAGGCAGAAGGCGGAGGCACCAGAATGGGCCATCGGACAGTGACAAGCTGACCGTGATCGTATGCTTGCTCAATAGTGTGAGGCCTTGGTGGCGGAACAGGAGCAAGGGCAACATCAGAGGAGTCAGGCTGCACAACAGGTGCTTCAGGAGCAGTTGTCGTGTTGGCTTCGGGTGCAGCATCCTCATTTGCGTCAAGTGCAGCATTCTGATTGACTTCAGGGGCAACATCCTCATTGGTTTCAGACTCAGTGGCCAAATTTGCTTCAGGCACAGGGGCCTCATTGGTTTCAGGCACACCGGTTGGTGCAGGCTCCACATTGGCATCAGCCATGACTACGTCACTGGCTTCATTGGCGTTGGTGGTGGCAGCCTCAACATTGTCAACCTCCTCTTGGGGAGCAGGAGGGTCGGGCACAGGCACGTTCAAATCATGAACTGCTTCTTCTTCAATTGCAGGGGGAGTTGGTACACAAACTTCGTTTTCATTTTCTTCGGCTGATGCAGCCGGAATGTCTTCCGCAACATGTGCTTCAGACATGGAGACGTTCACTATTGGAGCTGGTTCAGAAAATACTTGTCGTGCAACGGGTGAACGTTGCACTTCTTCTTCAGGAACGCTCGACAGAGGGACTTCAGGCCTTTGTCCTCTGGGGAGCCTGCGAAGCGCTGGCTTCAAGTTAGGAGATGGACTTGGCTGAGCCTGAAAGTCTTCAACCTCTTCTTGCACTGGGGGTGTATCTTGTTATTGTTGTTGGGGAGTACTGGGGGAGTCTTGGTGTTGTTGTGGGTGATCAGCCCACGAAGCATCCTGAGCAATTGGCATCAATGGACGACCAATACTGATGATTTCGCTGTTCGTACGAACAAGCGATGATACCACTTGATGTTTGATCTAAGGAAGAACTTCATCATCATTTACATTGTCATCTTGACCAATGTCTTCAGCAGCGTTGGGTTCAGCTGCTGGAATATCTTCAGACTCATGAGCCTCTGTGGTAGCAGGCTCATGGAAAACCATCCTTCGTTCTTGTTGTACTGACACAGGGCGAACCACTGAGAAGGGTTCAACGACTAAGGGCTCTGTGGAAGCAGCCCTAGTCTTCTTGGTCTTGCGCTTCTTCTTGGAGGGAGCGGCATCAGAGGCTTCAGTGTTCTTTCTCTTTCTGGCGTCAGCCTCTGCAGCCTTTGTCTTCTTCTGTTCTGAAGCTGTGGTGGTGACCTTTGGCTTCGATCTAGTCATGCTGCTTAGGAAGATAATGCGAGGGGCTTCTTGGCTTGAAGGTGCCGGCTGATCAGCAGGGCGCTTGTTCTTCCTTTTTGCAGCCATCCTGGGATCAATGCCAGGACGACCAAGTGACTTGCGCTTCTCAGCCTCATTGTAGGCAAGCACACACTTATCAGCCAAAAGCTTCATGCGCTCACGTGAGCCCTGAGCCTCTTGGCGTTTCTTCAGAAAAGCTTCTTTAAGCTCATGGAGCATGACCTTGAAGTTGCGGACGTCTTGAACACTCAGATTGGCTACATGCTTCTTGAATTGAGCCTTCTCAAAATCAATCTTGTTTTTGAGATCAACGATACGCTGAGCGAGAGCTAGCTCAGAAGCAATGGATCCATTGAAGGAGACACTGAGGCCAATGGGGAGCTGTAAATCTTCAAAGCTGACGTTGGGGGTGTCGAACCATTCATAAATGAAGTTGTGGATGATGGCAAGATCAAAGAGAGGCAGGTTGCTGAAGATTTCTGCTTCTTCCTTGCTCTTTATCAGCTGCTCAAGAGCATCATCAACAAGATCTTCATCACTTGATAGATCAATGGGTTCTTCACGCAGAATTGCGGCAGGAGTCAAAGCTCCTTGATCAGATGGTCTAACAAGCTGCTTCTTCTTCTCCGTTCTCTTGGAGACACGGGACAGATCTTCAGATTGCACACTGGCTTCAGGAGGTGCAGTGGCCAGTGGCTTCGCATGCAAAGTCTTCGGTGGTGCAGCTGAGGTTGAAGCCTTAGACTTCTTTTGCTTCTGCGGCTTTGGAGGAGGAGCAGGGGCTTCATCAGAGTCAGCACCATTGTCAGAATGATCAACTCTGGCGCCTTGGACCATGATGTAGGTGATGAGGCCATCAAGGTTGGCGTAGGGGCCAATGACATTGGGATTGGCTTCACGAGAGCCGTCAACACAGGGAGCAGAGGGACCTGGGTTGAAGTCCAAACCCAAGGCTTTCTTGTTCTTCTTGGCCGAAGCCACAGCAAACTGATAGTTGCGCTTGAAGAGCGAATCGTCACGACACTAGAGTAGTGAAGTGGGATCTGCGTTCGCAGGCTTTGGCCCACAGACCATGCAAGGGTAGAAGCCTTGTTCAATGGCTTCAGCTCGGCTCTTGGGTTGAAGACCTCGATAGAGCATATCACCCCAAGGTCTCTTGATGGCATTCTTCTCTGCATATTCCTTTGTGACAAACTTGTACTTGAACCACTCCTCAGCCCAATAGCGTCGAATCCATTGGATTCGGGTCTTCCTCTGATGATAGTTCTCCTCCGGATCTGTCTTGTACAGTTCTGCTAAATCATCAGGCAGATCCTTAGATGTACCTTCTCTGCGCTGTCTGCCACCCTTCCTTGCTGATTTTTCTGTTGCCATGAACTTCAAGCTGAAAGGCTTCAATACGTTCAAAGGCTTCAAAGATTTGCGCTAGCTGGTCAAGCAGGAACTGGCTTCAGGAGAATTTATATGATGCTGCAAATATTCTGCAAATGAATGCAGACGATGAGAACCAAGGGATTCTCCTACGGACATGTACCTGTGACAGCATTAGAGATGCGAGGGAAGGGGAAGAGGTCATATGCATTCTCAGAAGATTTTGAAGATAAATCAGTTGAAGACATTGACCTCATGTTGCGAAGACATTCACTTATATAGGTGAGTTGGTTCCAGATTTGTACCAATCCGTGAATAAGTACAAGTGAGGAATCAAACTAGAAGAGATCTAAGTGAATCGACTAAGCAGTATGAGATGCAGACGGAATAGATCTAGCTTTGAATAGACAGAAACTACTTTCGGAAAATAGGATGAATCTTGAAGATCAAAAAGGTGGTAAAAATAGAGTTATAATTACCGCACGAAGAACTGCTAGATGGAGAAGAATAGGAGACCGAGCAGTTCAGCCCACCGTGCCCTAACTTGGCGACGGAGGGCACCTACGGCGACGGCGGAGAGGATGATGTCCGCGGCCGGCGTGAGGACGGTGTCGGAGAAGTCGCGGCAGCTAAGCGCTTCGTCACCGGCGTCATCGCGAGCTAGCGGTGGTGCTAGGGTTTTGACGGAGGTGGAGAGGTGGAAGAAGGATTTCTTTACCGCACGGGGATAGGTATTTATAAGTAGGTGAGAGACACAACGCAATTACGCTGGTGCCCCTGGCGGTTCACATCTGAGGGGCACGTGGAAAGCATGCAACACACTCAGGGTTGTCCCACATTCCCACGCCCGCCAGGCATGTCGGAGAGTTGTTCTGGCTTCTCCGGATTTCAACAGTAAAGATAAGCCATTAAAACAGATTTAATGTTTGTCTCTTTGCCTTCTGCTGACTAGGATGCAGAGAAGGCATTCAACAGTTTCAATAGAATGCATATGACTTGGACAGATAGATTTTGAGATAGGAAGCATAGAGAGGTTAGGGTCCGATCACATTCACTTGGTTCAAAAGATCCAATCTTGAAGACATAGCTATAAGTGAATGTTGTAGAGGACAGAACACTAGTATCTATATATCAGAAAGCAATCAAATCATCATAGTGCAGAAGGTCATGAAGACATATTGAAACTGACGACAAACCAAATGCGAAGTCATTGCAATATAACGCCTTGAGTGAAACACTTCAAACAAGAAGAGTTGGTGGTGGCGTTACCCACCGTATAGGAAGTATTAGACCCAGACACGACGCACAATTATCGTGGCTCTCCGAAGTCAAATTCCATGTTAATGTATTCACACCCAGAGTGTAAATCTTCATTGATTGAAGATATACCTTACTTTGTGTGTTGCACATCTAAGTCATCAACATGCATAAGTGTTAGGATGTGCCTGATCACAGGACATTAGAGGATTCTAAGATATTTAGCTCACATCGTAACTTGCAAAACCTTTTCTCATCCAAGGGCTTTGTGAAGATATCTGCCGGTTGCTCTTCAGTGCTGACGTGAATGATATCGATGTCTTTCTTCATAACATGATCTCTGAGAAAGTGATGACGAATTTCAATGTGCTTTGTCTTCGAGTGTTGGACTGGATTGTTAGCTATTTTGATGGCACTCCCGTTATCGCAGAAGAGAGGTACTTGTTTCAGATTGATGCCATAATCCTTGAGAGTTTGCTTCATCCATAGAAGCTGAGCACAACAGGATCCAGCAGCAATGTATTCAGATTCAGCAGTTGAGAGTGATGCACTGTTCTGCTTCTTCGAAGACCAACAGACAAGTGACCGACCGAGAAAATGACATGTGCCAGATGTAGACTTGCGATCCACCTTTTCAACAGCATAATTAGCATCCGAGAATCCAACCAAATTGAATCTTGAGCCCTTGGGATACCATAATCCGAGTGTTGGGGTGTAAGCCAAATATCGAAGAATTCGCTTCACAGCTAAGTGATGCAATTCCTTTGGTGCCGCTTGGTATCGTGCACACATGCAAACACTAAGCATAATATCTGGCCTAGATGCACATAAATAAAGCAAAGAACCAATCATGGAGCGATATACCTTTTGAGCGAACTCTTTACCATTGTCATCGGGACCAAGATGGTGTTTGGCTGGCATTGGCGTCGTGTAGCCTTTGCAGTCTTCCATTCCAAACTTCTTCAGGCAATCTTTGAGGTATTTCACTTGAGATGTGAAGATGCCATTTCTCTGCTGATGAATTTGAAGACCAAGGAAGAATTTCAGCTCACCCATCATGGACATTTGATATTGCTCTTGCATCATGTACCCAAACTCATCACTGTACTTCTGGTTGGTGCAGCCGAAGATTATGTCATCCACATATATTTGGCACACAAACAGTTCACCATCATATGTCTTCGTGAAGAGAGTGGGATCGAGGGATCCGGGTTTGAAGCCTTTGCTCTTCAGGAAGTCTTTGATTGTATCATACCAGGCACGAGGGGCTTGTTTGAGGCCATACAGTGCCTTGTTTAGCTTGTACACCATATTAGGATGTTTTGGATCTTCGAAGCCAGGTGGTTGTGCGACATACACTTCTTCTTCAATCTTGCCATTGAGAAATGCACTCTTTACATCCATTTGATATAGCAAGATATTGTGATGATTAGCGTAGGCTAGCAGTATGCGAATAGCTTCAAGCCTAGCAACATGAGCAAATGTTTCATCAAAGTCAATTCCTTCAACTTGAGTATATCCTTGAGCCACAAGACGTGCTTTGTTTCTGACGACTTGACCATGCTCATCTTGCTTGTTTCGATATATCCATTTTGCTCCAATAATGTTATGCTTGCGTGGATCAGGTCGCTTGACAAGTTCCCAGACATTATTCAGTTTGAACTGTTGAAGTTCTTCTTGCATGGCTTGAATCCATTCAGGTTCCATAAAAGCTTCAGCAACTTTCTTGGGTTCTGATATTGACACAAATGCAAAGTGCCCACAGAAGTTTGCTAGCTGTGTTGCTCTTGATCGAGTGAGCGGACCCGGTGCATTGATGCTATCGATTATCTTCTCTATTTGAACTTCATTGGCAACACATGGATGAACAGGACGAAGATTTTGCTGAGGCTGGTCATTGTCATCATTGGGAGGATTGTCTTCAGACTGAGCATTGTTTTCAGGTTGATTTTGGTGCAGAGATGATAAGTTCCTCTTCTGGTTGTGGTTTAGAGGGCATGATTTCACCAGTTCCCATCAGCTTGATTGCCTTGTTTGAAGGAGCTTCATCCAGTGTACTTGGCAGGATCTCTCTCTGTGAACCATTGGTTTCATCAAATCTCACATCCACAGTTTCAACGATTTTGTAGAGATAAAGGTTGAAGACTCTGTAGGAGTGTGAATCCTTTCCATAGCCAAGCATGAATCCTTCGTGAGCCTTAGGTGCAAATTTTGACTTGTGATGGGGATCCTTGATCAAACATCTTGCTCCAAATACTCTGAAGTAACTGACGTTTGGCTTCTTGCCAGTAAGCAGCTCATATGATGTTCTGTTCAGAAGCTTATGAATGTATACACGGTTGATGATGTGACATGCTGTATCAATAGCTTCAGGCCAGAACTTTCTTGGTGTCTTGTACTCATCTAACATTGTTCGAGCCATCTTAATGAGGGTTCTATTTTTGCGCTCAACAATGCCGTTTTGCTGAGGTGTGTACGGAGCAGAGAACTCATGAGTGATTCCCATTGTATCCAGATACAGATCAAGTCCAGTGTTCTTGAATTCAGTGCCATTGTCACTTCTGATGTGCTTGATCTTCACACCATAATTGTTCATTGCTCGATTTGCAAAGCGTCTGAAGACATCTTGCACTTCAGTTTTGTACAGAATTATGTGAACCCATGTGTATCTTGAGTAGTCATCAACAATAACGAAGCCATAGAGACAGGCAGTTGTTGTGAGGGTGGAGTAGTGAGTAGGTCCAAATAAGTCCATGTGTAACAGCTCGAAGGGTTGAGATGTTGTCATGATTGTCTTCGAGGGGTGCTTTGCCCTTGTCATCTTTCCAGCTTCACATGCACCACACAGATGATCCTTCTTGAACTTGACATCTTCGATGCCAATGACATGCTTCTTCTTGATGAGTGAATGTAATTTCCTCATGCTAGCATGTCCCAGCCTTCGGTGCCAGAGCCAGCATTCTGAAGCTTTTGTGAGAAGACATACATCAAGCTGTGGACCTGCTGAGAAATCTACCATGTACAGATCATCTTTTCGATACCCTTCAAAGACTAGAGATTTGTCAGATTCCATTAGTACAAGGCAATGATATTTGCCAAATATCACAATCATGTTCAAGTCACAAAGCATTGAGACAGACATTAAGTTGAAACCAAGGGATTCAACAAGCATCACTTTATCCATGTGTTGATCCTTTGAGATTGCAACTCTACCTAGACCCAATACTTTGCTTTTACCAGTGTCAGCAAATGTGATGTGACTCTAGTCGGATGGACGTAAGGTTGAGTCCATGAGAAGACTTCGATCACTAGTCATATGATTTGTGCATCCACTGTCCATAATCCATTCTGAAGCTTTTGGTGATGTACCCTACAGTGCAGTTAGGAGGATAGGCTTCACACAAGTGTTGTGAAGCATATGCATTTGATACATATAGGGACAGTCACAGCTTATATCAAAGTTAGGACATTGACTGATGAGAAATTCAGATGTGAAGCATATAGAATAATATTTTAACGTGCATCCTTAGTGAGTTTTAGGTCCCCAGCAATACTATCGGACGCCATTGATTGCTGGCTGGAGACCATTTTCTGCAAAAGAGAGTTAGTTCTTCTTTGCCACCCACATTTTCAGTGGGGGCTTAGAAGCAATGAGTCTAAGTGCAGCATCTGAGAATTTTGGCTTTGAAGCCCTAGCAAATAGCCTTGCAGGAGATGAATGATACTCATATGAATAAGCAGAAAAGTTCTTAGTCCTATGAACATAGCGGTTCGAAGATACACGCTCATATTCATAAGTCTGAGTATGATTTCCCTGCAAAACATTGGCATTAGGGTGACTCAAGTGAGTCCTGTATCTGTATGAAGCCTTTGGGCCATATGAAGCTATAGGTCTGGGGTTTGTCTTCTTCCTAGGTGGTGTCATGACGACATTCATAGGAAGATTCTCAATGTACCGCTTAGGTACCCAGATCTTCTTCATAGGTGGTCCATTACTGCAGTTAGTACTAATGTACCTGGCAAACACTTCACCATTCTGATATTTGAACAGCTTATAGTTTGCATCAAAGGATTCATCAATGATAATAGGATTAGCACAGGCAAAGCCAGATAAAGTGGATGGATCTACTGAAGGTTCCTTTGCAGCAACCCATGTGGTTTTGGGGTACTGCTCAGGCTTCCAGTACGAGCCATCAACATTCATTTTCCTCTCGAACCCAACACCCTCTTTCCTAGGGTTTCGGTTCAGAATCTGCTTTTTGAGGACATCGCAGAGAGTCTGATGTCCCTTCAAACTTTTGTACATCCCTGTTTCAAGCAATGTCTTCAACATAGCATTTTCATCAGCAACAACAGTGGTATCCTCCGCAGAGGGGTTAGTGACCACATCAGTAGGTGAAGACAATGAAACAGTAGCAGCAGTGGAACATTCAGCAACAGATGTAGCATTATCACGCTCAATGCATTTTAGACATGGTGGTTCAAATCCTTCCTGAGCGGAACTGATCTGTTGAGCGCGAAGTGAATCTCGCTCCTTCTGAAGATCTTCATAATCCACTCTTATCTTTTCAAGGTCTAGCTTTCTTTGAAGACATTCAGAAGAAAGCTTCTCATGATCAAATAAGAGAGCATTATGTTGATCTTGAAGGGCGTCAAACTTAGCATGAAGTCTCTGAAGACTATCATCCAAAGCTTTTGACTGATCCATTTCCTCACCCAACATATCATCGCTCTTACTAAGCATGTCTTGAACCTTTTCCAAGATTCTTATTTGTTTAGTGGCAAGGGAAGCAAGCTTGTCATAACTAGGCCCAAATTCATCACCTGATTCATCATCACTAGATTCAGAGAGATAGCATTCAGTTACCTTATCACCCCTTGCCATGTGGCACGATGAGGATGATGATGATTTAGGTGCAAAGGTCATTTCCTTGAGAGATTCCTTGTAGTCCTCAAACCGCGGATCATGACGAGTGCGATGACCTTTGTAAACATCAGAGAGCCATTCCTAGATTAGCTTCGCGTGATTGAGGTGCATAACATTCCTGAACTGATTTCTGGACAAATGACAGTAGATGACATCCTTCGCTGTGAGGTTCAGTAGCGTATACTTGCGAATGTCATCAGCCTCTGCCATCTTGCATAGATCAGTGAGTCCAATCTCAGTGACGGTCCACAGTTCGCTATCCTTGGACATGAGTAGCTTCTTCATCATGGCCTTCCATCGGGGATACTCATGACCATCAAAGGTGGGACACGATATGTTCCTCAATCCTGCAGTCGACATAGCTGAAACTCCAGGTGGTTAAACCGAATCACACAGAACAAGGGAGTACCTCGCTCTGATACCAATTGAAAGTGCTAGTATCGACTAGAGGGGGGGGGTGAATAGGCGATTTTTATGAAAGTCTTCAAAACTTGTAGGTTTCGAAGACAAAAAACAGAAACAACCTAATTGATATGCAGCGGAAGATAAACTACCCTGAACAAGCCATAGTCAAGTATATAATGATGTGAAAGTACATGACTAATAGCAGTAAGGTAGTAAGGATCAGGATGGAAGATAGTCTGAAGCTAATCAACAATAGCAGCCAAGCAATGAAGTCAAACAGATAAATAGATAAGCAATGACTTCATGAAGATAGACTTGAGTTAGGTTGGAAGGGATAGAACCAGTTGCTTGTTGAAGACACAGGATTTGTTGGACCAGTTCCAGTTGCTGTGACAACTGTACGTCTGGTTAGGGAGGCTGAGATTTAACTTAGAAGACCATGTCTTCACCTTATTCCCCTTGAGCTAAGGACACCCAGTCCTCGCCCAATCACTCTGGTAAGTCTTCAAGGGAGACTTCCAAACCTTCACAGACTTCGTTCACCGGCAATCCACAATGACTCTTGGATGCTCAGAACGCGACGCCTAGCCGGCTGGAGGATTCACAGTCCTCAAGTGTAATAAGTCTTCAGGTCACACAGATAGAAATACTTCAATGATGCCTAACACTCTTTGGCTCTGGGTGTTTGGGCTTTGTCCTCGCAAGGATTTCTCTCTCTCAAATGCTTCGAGGTGGGTCGCTCTCAAACGACAAAAGCCGTGCACAAACTCTGAGAAGCCACCAATTTATGGTGTAGGGGGTGGGCTATTTATAGCCACTAGGCAACCCGACCTGATTTGTCCAAAATGACCCTGGGTCACTAAGGAACTGACACATGTTCCAACGGTCAGATTTCAAACACACGCGGCAACTTTACTTGGGCTACAAGCAAAGCTGACTCATCCAGCTCAGGATAAGATTTGCTCTCATTGTCTTCACTCGAAGACATAGAATTTTGGTTGAGCATCACTTCAGTCACTTTGACTTAGTTCACTTGGACCCCACTTAATAGTAAAGTGGTTCCTATGACTCAACAAAGAAGAAAAGGAAACAACGAAACCACACAGTCTTCGCGCTCCAAAGTCTTCACGCAATGTCTTCTCATGTGATAGTCTTCAATATGAATATCTTCTCATACCACCATTGTCTTCAATGTCTTCATACATTTTTAGGGGTCATCTCCGGTAGGTAAACCGAATCAATGAGGGACACTACCTGCGTTATCCTGCAATTCTCACAAACGCATTAGTCCCTCAACCAACTTTGTCGTCAATACTCCAAAACCAACTAGGGGTGGCACTAGATGCACTTACAGAACTTACTCTTTATTTTCTAATTTGAAATTGGATAGAATTGATAGAACAATTATCATCTTTGTTTATACATGTGCAAAACCTGTCATCTCTCTGCTTTGTTTCAGGGTGATATGCCTGATGGCATGCACAAGTCTGCTGAAGGCTGTGAGACAAACCCAACATATATTGCAGCAAAGAAGGCAAGACATCTTGACGATAGCGAGACAACCCCAAAGTCTTGTCTTGATGCAGTGTTCAAGTTACTTGAGACTAACAGTCAGACAAGCTCACATAATTCATTATCTGAATCAGTTCGACTTCTTCAGTCCCAAGTTCTAGCAGAAAGGCATTCTGCAACTCAACTTCGACTTGAAGTCCTATCTCTAAGAAAGATTGCGGAGAACACCAATGAGAACCTCATCGCTAAACAGCTACACCTGGAAGCTATGACCGACATGCTAGGCCGGTCTCACAGCCTTGCTCAGCAGCTTGCGCAGCAGTTCCCCCACAAGGCTAACCTTTCTTGAACTGTCTTGGAAGTGGTCTCGGTTTAGTATTATTTTGTTACGCTGCAATGGTGCCCAGTTTTTGTAATCTGCTTCTTCGTTGCCCTTTATGATCACTGGTGGCGAACTTCGATGCCCAGTGGATGTAATATACCTTAAACCTTTATTGTATAGTGTAGGTTTATTCTTAGTTACTATGTCATAATTTCTTTATTGTATAGAGTAGGTTTGTTCTTAATTCCTACTAGTTACTGCCATCATTCGCTATCTAAAAAAAATCAGATGTAGTTGACCGGACCGAAACATTCGACTCTAACAGGCCATGTTTTTAGCGGGCCACAATTGGGCCGGCCTGCGTCTTTCTTGGGCCCGAATGATTGGGGCCTTCACACATTACGCCACGCCCAAACTTACACCGGCCTATATTTTAGTTGGGCCTTTCGTCGACCCAACGCTTAGTTTGGCCCAGGTAGTGTTGGGCCATTAATAGGGTGAATATTGTACTGGCCTGTTACGGCCGAGATGAAACCACGGACCTTTAGCAGGCCAAAATGCATGTTGGGCCTCAATTTTCACTAGTCGTCGATGGGCCTTCAGCAGGCCGAAATGTAGACCGGGCCGTTTTAGGCCCAGTTAGCTCACGGGCCGTTACTAGGCTGAAACATATCTCGGGCCTTAGTTGGCCCACTGATATCATGGGCCTTTAAGAGGCCGAAAGCTTAGTACATGCATCAATGGGCCGAATTACGCGACAAGCCTTTAACAGGCCCAAAGTCACGTTGGGCTTAACTGTTGCCACATTTAGCACGGGCCGTTAGTGGGCCCGATGTCCCGTCGGACCATATATGGCCCATGGGCAGCACGGGCCATTCCCATGCCGAAAGTCACACCGGGCTGAAATGGGCCCATGTCTACATCAGGCCTCTAACTGGCCGAAAGTCACTGGGCTGTAGTTGGGCCCAAATATTCGGCGAACAATTAACGGGCGAGATCTGGCTTCGGGCCGCAAATGGGCCCAAATATTGGGCGAACAATTAACGGGCCAGATCTGGCTTCGGGCCAAAAATGGGCCCAAATATTGGGCGAACAATTAACAGGCCAGATCTGGCTTCGGGCCGTAAATGGGCCTTTATTAAGTAGGCCGTTATTGGGCTGGCCCACTAGTACCTGATTAAGTTCTATGGGCCTTTGACTGGGCCAGCCTTTTTAACCTATATGGGCCTCTGTTGGGCCCAGCCACGTGTCGACGTATCATAGGCATGTCTCCTCCAATGGACGGGCGACATCTGGCCCACTGACGAGCTGACAAGTGTTCCCTTCGGCCAATCAGAATTTTACACATGGAAATTTCCCATTGGTCAGGGCTGTTAACGGGTTATCGGATCCAAAATCCAACCAGATAGCTTAACGGCGTTCCGTTATGGTGGATGCCACGTGTCGGTCACCCTTGACGAAAGCACTTCTGTGACACGCGATTTATCGTCATAGAAGTGGACACTTCCGTGATGATAATTTTGGTAATGTCATGGAACACTTCTATGACAGCATAGGTATGACTATCATGATTCTGTCATAAAATCGTCATGGATGTACATGCATGACAAAAAACGCGACCTACTGTGACAAACACGTATCATCACGGAAGTGTATTTTTTTTGTAGTGTTCACAATAGCAAAACAGATACACACTTCTTGATCAAACTTCTTCCATTATTTATGCGGGTGTACACTCTATACAAAGAAAGGCATAAGAATGCGTGAAGTGGAAATTGGAGCCAATTGTGTTTTGTCCATTGTAAAAGCAAGCCCCAAACACTAATGTTATGTAGAAACCCTTATAATAGCAATGGTGTAATTGTATTTTCGAATGTTGACAAGAAAATTGTCAAATCCATTAATTAGAAAAGGGGATTAGAATTAACACCCCCGGAGAAGGACTGTACCACATAAGGCGAGTGTGAAAAAGAAGCAAAAGCAAAAAAGGATGCTCGGATAATAGAAAGAACATGCAAAAACCTAAACAACACCTAGCTAGACTAGGTCTAAAACACCACAATACATACAACACGCCAGAAAGCAGCACGCTACAACACACCCGACCGACCACTACTCGAGCGCCTTCGCCGCTACCCGAGTGCACACCAAAAACCGTCGTATCAATTCTAACTACCACAAGCATATATGTGAATCTCGACAACATTGAAGAGGAACATTATGTCTGATAGAGCAAACATATGATGCTCCAAGCCCCACAAGGTTGGCTAACATAACTCGTGTGACTCACCATGCATTTGGAGGGTGCTTCAAGTGCTCTCATGGAGATTTCACCCACTGCCGACCACCTCCACGAGCCAAGAGTCTAGTCCAACTCGAAGACAATGTCCTAGGAGGAAACACGACACCAAGAAAAGCCAGAAGAGTCGTCATCGTCTGATCTGAAAGATCGGTTCTAGTGTTTCCTTATGGCATATTGGGTGAGGAAGCGTAGAATTGCACATCGATGCCTCCAACAAGGGAATTGTGTCCGAAGGCACCGCCATCAACGATTCCACCCGTAGCCGGAGTATGACTTTCGCCGGCAGCCTTACCCACCCAATCCCATGACGCGAACAACCCCTCTGGCCTACCACCTTCACAACCCGTGGGCACTGTGACAAATCTCGCCCCTGCCCAGTTGAAAGGGCATTTTCCTACGTAAGTGTTTTGGTGTTACAAACAACATATTTTTCGGACTAATTGTGTGATTGAGCTACACGTGCATATTCAAAATGGCACAAGACAGTTAGGTCCCCTCTGGAAGGAAAAGATCGAAGACGGTTTTTCCAATGCTTGTATTTCTTTGGTCATAGGAAATCCATACTATTAAGAGGAGGTCCGCATTGAAAGTTATGGGTGGAATCAAATCACGTACACGAACTCATATTGCACCCACATAGCCTTCCCAACAACTTTCAAGGAGAGAACCAAATTCTACCAAGTGCTAAAACTGTGCACCCGGTAGTACCGTTGTGCTGGGCGGTAGTACCGCTCCCCTTGGGGGAGTAGTACTCTATATAGCACCACCAAGCCGGTAGTACCACTCCCTGGAGCGGTATTACTGCTCGCTTGTCGGAGCGGCACTACCGCCCCAAGCGCCGGACAAACTACTGCTCGGAGGGGGGGGCTCCTTCGGGTTTGTTGAGGTACTTGGGCGGAGCGCTCCGGTAGTTCCGGCTATGCTATTTTAGCCTATACTTCAAGACAACCGAGCGGTTGTACTTCTCAGGTGCTATGAGGCTACCTTGAGGAAAGCCGCGGTAGTATCGCTCTCTGGAGATGTACTACCGCCCTGGCATTCATGTGGTTTTCTAAGGACATCGGTAGTACCACTGAGTGCTTTTTCTGCACATAATGGTTGTACTTGGTGGGACTATACAAGGGGAGGTTCTACCTTGTCTAATCTTTTGCCTCCCTCTCTCCTCCATTGTTTACCTACGGTCTATCTTGCCCGATCTTCTTCTCTAGCCAACAAAACTTGTTGATTTGCTAGGGACTGAGGGAGGAGATCTAGTTCTACACTTCCACTAAAGGAAATTTGATTCCTTCATACTTTCTCTTGTGGATCTTGTTAACATAGGGTGTTTGGAAACCCTAGAAGAAAGAGGTCACCTTGGAGACACATTCCATTGTGGTGAAGCTGCAAGGTGGTGTTGAGAGCATCCAATTGAGTTGTGGACATTTCCCCAACCTTGTTTGTGAAGGTTCCAGTTGGCACCTTCAAGGGTACCATTAGCAGATTCGTGGCACCTTGCATTATGCGAGGGCGCGAGGAGAATGGGGTGAGCCATCATGGTGCTCGGGGTGTAACGTGCCTCCACACCCCGCCATTGTAGACGTACCTCCCTGAAAGGAGGGAACTTAGGGAACAACCTCCTCTCCAGTTGCAATTATTCTTCCTTCACTTACTTTGTGCAAGCCAATATTGTTGTGCTTATATTCTCGCTTGTTGTTACCGTGTTGAGCTTTGCATACATGTTGTCCATCTAGTTGCATATCTAGACAACCTATATTTTTATTGTAAGCCTAAAATTGGAAAGCAAGTTAAAAATTGTTAGTTGCCTATTCAACCCTCCTCTAGTCGACCATATTGATCCTTTCAGCAGCCTAGGCACGACACACACCAAGAACACCTCGCCTCAGGCCCACAGAAACTAGATCGGCCCCTATTACCCATGGATCTCACTCCTCCGCCAAACTCGGAGCCTCCGCGTGCACCTTCGCTCTTCGTGCTTGCGCCGATGTACACCATGCACTCCCTGGACGTGGCTTGATACGTCTCCATCATATCTACTTTTCCAAACTCTTTTGCCCTTGTTTTGGACTATAATTTGCATGATTTGAATGGAACTAACCCGGACTGACGCTGTTTTCACCAGAATTGCCATGGTGTTATTTTTGTGCAGAAATAAAAGTTCTCCGAATGACCTGAAAATTCACGGAGATCAGTTTTGGAATAAATAAAAAATAATGACAAAAAAATCAACAGAAGGGGCCCCACACCCTGTCCACAAGGGTGGAGGGCGCGGCCACCACCTAGGGCGCTCCCTCTGTCCTTGTGCCCCCCTGGACCTCCACCGACCTCAACTCCAACTCCATATATTCACGTTCGGGGAGAAAAAAATCAGAGAGAAGGATTCATCGCGTTATGCAATAAGGAGCCGCCGCCAAGCCCTGTTCTTCCTGGGGGGCAGATCTGGAGTCCATTCGGGGCTCCATAGAGGGGAATTTGTCGCCATCGTTATCATCAACCATCCTTCATCACCAATTTCATGATGCTCACCACTGTGCGTGACTAATCCCATCGCTGGCTTGCTGGACGGTGATGGGTTGGATGCTATTTACCATGTAATCAAGTTCGTTTTGTTAGGGTTTGATCCCTAGTATCCACTATATTCTAAGATTGATGTTGCTATGATTAATGCTTGTCACTAGGGCCTGAAGGAGATATGCCCTAGAGGCAATAATAAAGTTGTTATTTATATTTCCTTATATCATGATAAATTTTTATTATTCATGCTAGAATTGTATTAACCGGAAACTTAGTACATGTGTGAATACATAGACAAAATAAAGTGTCCCTAGTATGCCTCTACTTGACTAGCTCATTGATCAAAGATGGTTATGTTTCCTAACCATAGACATGTGTTCTCATTTGATAAACGAGATCACATCATTAGGAGAGTGATGTGACGGACAAGACCCATCCGTTAGCTTAGCATTATTATCGTTACAGTTTCATTGCCATTGCTTTCTTCATGACTTATACATGTTCCTCAGACTACAAGGATATGCAACTCCCGAATACCAGAGGAACACCTTGTGTGCTATCAAACATCACAACATAACTAGGTGATTATAAAGATGCTCTACAGGTGTCTCCGAAGGTGTTTGTTGGGTTGGCATAGATCGAGATTAGGATTTGTCACTTCGTGTATCGGAGAGGTATCTCTAGGCCCTCTCGGTAATGCTCATCACTATAAGCCTTGCAAGCAATGTGACTAATGAGTTAGTTGCAGGATGAAGCATTACGGAACGAGTAAAGAGACTTGCCGGTAACGAGATTGAACTAGGTATGATGATACCGACGATCGAATCTCGGGCAAGTAATATACCGATGACAAAGGGAATAACGTATTTTGTTATGCGGTTTGACCGATCAAGATCTTCGTAGAATATGTAGGAGCCAATACGATAATCCAGGTTCCGCTATTGGTTATTGATCGAAGATGTGTCTCGGTCATGTCTACATAGTTATCGAACCCGTAGGGTCCGCATGCTTAATGTTCGATGACGATTTGTATTATGAGTTATGTGTTTTGATGACCGAAGTTTGTTCGGAGTCCCAGATGAGATCACGGACGTGACAAGGAGTCTCGAAATGGTTGAGACATAAATATTGATATACTGGAAAGCTATATTCGGACATGGGAATGGTTCCGGAGAAGTTCAGGTATTTTCTGGAGTATTGAGAGGTTACCGAAACCCCCCGAGGAGTTGATGGGCCTTTGGGCCTTAGTGGGAAGAGCAGGCAGTGGCCATGAGGTGGCGCCCCCCCAAGCCTAGTCCGAATTGGACAAGGGGTTGGGGGAGCGGCCCCCTCTCCCTTCCTTTCCCCCTCTCCTTTAGGTGGAATCCTACAAGGACTTGGAGTCCTAGTAGGACTCCCCTCTCCCGGCACGCCTAGCAAGGGCCGGCCAGCCTCCCCCTCCCTCCTTTATATACGGGGGAAGGGGGGCACCCTAGAACACACCAAGTTTTGCCTTAGCCGTGGGCGGTGCCCCCCTCCACAGTTACACACCTCGATCATATCGCCGTATTGCTTAGGCGAAGCCCTGCGCCGGTAACATCATCATCACCGTTGCCATGCCGTCGTGATGATGGAACTCACCCTCGTTCTCAACTGGATCAGGAGCATGAGGGACTTCATCGAGCTGAACGTGTGCTGAACATGGAGGTGCCATACGTTCGGTACTTGGATCAGTTGGATCGCGAAGACGTTCGACTACATCCACCGCATTACTAAACTCTTCCGCTTTTGGTCTACGAGGGTACATGAACACACTCTCCCGTCTCGTTGCTATGCATCTCCTAGATAGATCTTGCGTGATCGTAGGATTTTTTTTTGAAATACTACGTTCCCCAACAGTGGCATCTGAGCCAGGTTTATGCGTAGATGTTTTATGCACGAGTAGAACACAAAGAGTTGTGGGTGATAATAGTCATACTGCTTACCACCAAAGTCTTACTTTGATTCGGTGGTATTGTTGGACAGAGCGGCCCAGACTAACATTACATGACCGCGTTCATGAGACTGGTTCTACCGACGTGCTTTTGCACATAGGTGGCTAGCAGGTGTGTGTTTCTCCAACTTTAGTTGAATCGAGTTTGACTACGGCCGGTCCTGGTTGAAGGTTAAAACAACACACTTGACGAAAAATCATTGTGGTTTTTGATGCGTAGGTAAGAACGATTCTTGCTAGAAGCCCATAGCAGCCATGTAAAATTTGCAACAACAAAGTAGAGGACATCTAACTTGTTTTTGTAGGGCTTGCTGTGATGTTATATGGTCAAGACATGATGTGATATAAATTGTTGTATGAGATGATCATGTTTTGTAACAGAGTTATTGGCAACTGGCAGGAGCCATATGGTTGTCGCTTTATTGTATGCAATGCAGTCGCCATGTAATTGCTTTACTTTATCACTAAGCGGTAGCAATAGTCGTAGAAGCAATAGTTGGCGAGATGACAACGATGCTACAATGGAGATCAAGGTGTCGCGCTGGTGACGATGGAGGTCATGACGAGGCTTCGGTGATGGAGATCATGAGCACAAGATGATGATGGCCATATCGTGTCACATATTTTGATTGCATGTGATGTTTATCTTTTATGCATCTTATTTTGCTTAGTACGGCGGTAGCATTATAAGATGATCCTTACTAAATTTCAAGGTATAAGTGTTCTCCCTGAGTATGCACCATTGCTATAGTTCATCGTGCTGAGACACCAAGTGATGATCGGGTGTAATGAGCTCTACATTCACATACAACGGGTGCAAGCTAGTTTTGCACACGCTAAATACTCGGGTTAAACCTGACGAGCCTAGCATATGCAGATATGTCCTCAGAACACTGAGACCGAAAGGTCGAACGTGAATCATATAGTAGATATGATCAACATAGTGATGTTCACCATTGAAAACTACTCCATCTCACGTGATGATCGGACATGATTTAGTTAATTTGGATCACGTGATCATTTAGTTGACTAGAGGGATGTCTATCTAAGTGGGAGTTCTTAAGTAATATTATTAATTGAACTTTACTTTATCATGAGCTTAGTCCTGATAGTTATTGTACATGTCTATGTTATTGTAGATCAATGGCCCCTGCTACCGTTGCTTTGAATTTTAGTGCGTTCCTAGAGAAAGCTAAGTTGAAAGATGATGGTAGCAATTACATGGAATGGGTCTGTAACTTGAGGATTATCCTCATTGCTGCACAGAAGAAATACGTCCTGGAAGCACCGCTAGGTGCAAGGCCTGCTGCAGATGCAACTGTGGACATTATGAACGTCTGGCAGAGCAAAGCTGATGACTACTCAATAGTTCAGTGTGCCATGCTTTACGACTTAGAATCGGGACTTCAAAGACTTTTTGAACGTCATGGAGCATATGAGATGTTCCAAGATTTGAAGTTAATATTTCAAGAAAATGCCCAAGTTGAGAGATATGAAGTCTCCAACAAGTTCTATAGCTGCAAAATGGAGGAGAATAGTTCTGTCAGTGAACACATATTCAGAATGTCTAGGTACCATAACCACTTGACTTAGCTGGGAGTTAATCTTCCTGATTATAGTGTCGTTGACAGAGTTCTTCAATCACTACCGTCAAGCTATAAAGGCTTCATGATGAACTATAATATGCAAGGGATGAACAAGACAATTCCTGAGCTCTTCGCGATGCTAAAGGCTGCAGAGGTAGAAATCAAAATGGAGCATTAAGTGTTGATGGTCAACAAGACCACTAGTTGCAAGAAAAAGGGAAAAGGAAAGAAGGGGAACTTCAAGAAGAACAACAAGAAAGTTGCTGCTCAGGAGAAGACACCCATGTCTGGAGCTAAGCCTGAAACTGAGTGCTTCTACTGCAAAGGGACTGGTCACAGGAAGCGGAACTGCCCCAAGTATTTGGTAGATAAGAAGGATGGCAAAGTGAAAGGTATATTTGATATACATGTTATTGATGTGTACCTTACTAATGCTCATAGTAGCGTCTGGGTATTTGATACTGGTTCTGTTGCTCATATTTGCAACTCGAAACAGGGGCTACGGATTAAACGAAGATTGGCTAAGGACGAGGTGACGATGCGCGTCGGAAATGGTTCCCAGGTCGATATGATCGCCGTCGGCACGCTACCTCTACATCTACCTTAGGGATTAGTTTTAGACCTTAATAATTCTTATTTGGTGCCAGTGTTGAGCATGAACATTATATCCGGATCTTGTTTTATGTGAGACGGTTATTCATTTAAATCAGAGAATAATGGTCGTTCTATTTATATGAGTAATATCTTTTAAGGTCATGCACCCATGCTGAGTGGTCTATTTTTGTTGAATCTCGATCATGGTGATACAAATGTTCATAATATTGAAGCCAAAAGGTGCAAAGTTGATAATGATAGTGCAACTTATTTGTGGCACTGCCGTTTGGGTCATATTTGTGTAAAGCGCATGAAGAAACTCCATGCTGATGGGCTTTTGGAATCACTTGATTATGAATCACTTGGTGCTTCCGAACCATGCCTCATGGGCAAGATGACTAAAACTCCGTTCTTCAGAACAATGGAACGAGCTACTGACTTATTGGAAATAATACATATCGATGTATGCGGTCTAATGAGTGTTGAGGCTCGTGGCGGGTATCGTTATTTTCTTACCTTCACAAATGATTTGAGCAGATATGGGTATATCAACTTAATGAAGCATAAGTCTAAAACATTTGAAAAGTTCAAAGAATTTCAGAGTGAAGTGGAAAATCATCGTAACAAGAAAATAAAGTTTCTACGATTTGATCGCGGAGGAGAATATTTGAGTTACGAGTTTGGTCTTCATTTGAAACAATGAGGAATAGTTTCACAACTAACGCCACCGGGAACACCACAGCGTAATGGTGTGTCTGAATGTCGTAACCGTACTTTATTGGATATGGTGCGATCTATGTTATCTCTTATTGATTCACCATATCGTTTTGGGGTTATGCTTTAGAGACGGCTACATTCACGTTAAATAGGGCACAATCAAAATCCGTTGAGACGACGCCTTATGAACTGTGGTTTGGCAAGAAACCAAAGTTGTCGTTTCTTAAAGTTTGGGGCTGCGATGCTTATGTGAAAAAGATTCACCTAATAAGGTCGAACCCAAATCGGAGAAGTGCGACTTCATAGGATACCCAAAGGAAACTGTTGAGTACTCCTACTATCACAGATCCGAAGGCAAAATATTCGTTGCTAAGAATGAATCCTTTCTAGAGAAGGAGTATTCTCTCGAAAGAAGTGAGTGGGAGGAAAGTAGAACTTGATGAGGTAATTGTACCTTCTCCCGAATTGGAAATTAGTTCATCACAGAAATCAGTTCCAGTGATTCCTACACCAATTAGTGAGGAAGCTAATGATGATGATCATGAAACTTCAGATCAAGTTACTACAGAACCTCGTAGGTCTTCCAGAGTACGGTCCGCACCAGAGTGGTACGGTAATCCTATTCTGGAAGCCATGTTACTAGACCATGATGAACCTAAGAACTACGAGGAAGCGATGATGAGCCCAGATTCCGCAAATTGGCACGAGGCCATGAAATCCGAGATGGGATCCATGTATGAGAACAAAGTGTGGACTTTGGTGGATTTGCCTGATGATCGACAAGCCACAGAAAATAAATGGATAGACTGATGCTGGCGGTAATCTTACTTTCTACAAAGCTCGACTTGTTGCAAAAGGCTTTCGACAAGTTCAAGGAGTTGACTACGATGAGACTTTCTCACCCGTAGCGATGCTTAAGTCTGTCTGAATCATGTTAGCAATTGGCGCATTTTATGATTATGAAATTTGGGAGATGGATGTCAAAACTACATTCCTGAATGGATTTCTGGAAGAAGAGTTGTATATGATGCAACCAGAAGGTTTTGTCGATCCAAAGGGTGCTAACAAAGTGTGCAAGCTCCGGCGATCAATTTATGGACTGGTGCAAGCCTCTCGGAGTTGGAATAAACGCTTTGATAGTGTGATCAAAGCATATGGTTTTATACAGACTTTTGGAGAAGCCTGTATTTACAAGAAAGTGAGTGGGAGCTCTGTAGCATTTCTAATATTATATGTGGATGACATATTGTTGATTGGAAATATATAGAATTGCTGGATAGCATAAAGGGATACTTGAATAAGAGTTTTTCAATGAAAGACCTCGGTGAAGCTGCTTACATATTGGGCATCAAGATCTATAGAGATAGATCAAGACGCTTAATTGGACTTTCACAAAGCACATACCTGGATAAAGTTTTGAAGAAGTTCAAAACGGACCAGTCAAAGAAAGGGTTCTTGCTTGTGTTACAAGGTGTGAATTGAGTCAGACTCAATGCCCGACCACTGCAGAAGATAGAGAGAAAATGAAAGTCATTCCCCATGCTTCAGCCATAGGTTCTATCATGTATGCAATGCTATGTAGTAGACCTGATGTGTGCCTTGCTATAAGTATAGCAGGGAGGTACCAAAGTAATTCTGGAGTGGAGCACTGGACAGCGGTCAAGAACATCCTAAAATACGTGAAAAGGACAAAGGATACGTTTCTCATTTATGGAGGTGACAAAGAGCTCGTCGTAAATGGTTACGTCAATGCAAGCTTTGACACTGATCCGGAGGACTCTAAATCACAATCCGGATACGTATTTATATTGAATGGAGGGGCTATCAGTTGGTGCAGTTCCAAGAAGAGCGTCGTGGCGGGATCTACGTGTGAAGCGGAGTACATATGAAGGAGTTTGGATGTAGGAGTTCATATCCGATCTAGGTGTTATACCTAGTGCATTGGGTCCAATGAAAATCTTTTGTGACAATACTGGTGCAATTGCCTTGGCAAAGGAATCCACGTTTCACAAGAGAACCAAGCACATCGAGTGACGCTTCAATTCCATCCATCATCAAGTGTCGGAGGGAGACATAGATATTTACAAAATACATACAGATCTGAATGTTGCAGACCCGTTGACTAAGCATCTTCCACGAGCAAAACATGATCAGCACCAAGACTCCATGGGTGTTAGAATCATTACATTGTAATCTAGATTATTGACTCTAGTGGAAGTGGGAGACTGAAGGAAATATGCCCTAGAGGCAATAATAAAGTTGTTATTTATATTTCCTTATATCATGATAATTTTTTATTATTCGTGCTAGAATTGTATTAACCGGAAGCTTAGTACATGTGCGAATACATAGACAAAACAAAGTGTCCCTAGTATGCCTCTACTTGAGTAGCTCGTTGATCAAAGATGGTTATGTTTCCTAACCATAGACATGTGTTGTCATTTGATAAGCGGGATCACATCATTAGGAGAATGATGTGATGGACAAGACCCATCCGTTAGCTTAGCGTTATGATCGTTACAGTTTCATTGCTATTGCTTCCTTCATGACTTATACATGGTCCTCAGACTATGTGGTTTTGCAACTCCCGAATACCGGAGGAACACCTTGTGTGCTATCAAACATCACAACATAACTGGGTTATTATAAAGATGATGTACAGGTGTCTCCGAAGGTGTTCTTTCGGTTGGCATAGATCGAGATTATGATTTGTCACTCCGTGTATCAGAGAGGTATCTCTGGGCCCTCTCAATAACGCTCATCATTATAAGCCTTGCAAGCAATGTGACTAATGAGTTAGTTGTGGGATGAAGCGTTATGGAATGAGTAAAGAGACTTGCCGATAACGAGATTGAACTAGGTAATGATGATACCGATGATCGAATCTCGGGTCAGTAACATATCGATGACAAAGGGAACAACATATGTTGTTATGTGATTTGACAGAAAAAATCTTCATAGAATATAAAGGAGCCAATATGAGCATCCAGGTTCCGCTATTGGTTATTGATCGGAGATGTGTCTCGGTCATGTCTACATAGTTCTCGAACCCGTAGGGTCCGCACGCTTAACGTTCGATGACGATATATATATTATGAGTTATGTGCTTTGATGACCGAAGTTTGTTCAGAGTCCCGGATGAGATCACGCATGTGACGAGGAGACTCGAAATTTTTGAGACATAAAGATTGATATATTGGAAGGCTATATTCAGACATCGGAATTGTTCCGTAGAAGTTCGGGTATTTTTCGGAGTACCGGGAGGTTACCGGAACCCCCCGGGGAGTTGATGGGCCTTAGTGGGCCTTAGTGGGAAGAGGAAGCAGCGGCCAGGAGGTGGCACCCCCAAGCCCAGTCTGAATTGGACAAGGGGTAGGGGGCGCGGCCCCCCTCTCTCTTCCTTTCCCCCTCTCCTTTAGTTGGAATCCTAATAGGACTTGGAGTCCTAGTAGGACTCCCCTCTCCGGCGCGCCTAGCAAGGGCCGTCCGGCCTCCCCCTTCCTCCTTTATATACGGGGGTAGGGGGCACCCTAGAACACACCAAGTTTTGCCTTAGCCGTGTGCGGTGCCCTCCTCAATAGTTACACACCTCGATCATATCTCCATAGTGCTTAGACGAAGCCCTACGCCGGTAACATCATCATCGCCGTCGCCACGCCGTCGTGCTGACGGAACTCACCCTCGTCCTCAACTGGATCAAGAGCACAAGGGACGTCATCGAGATGAACGTGTGCTGAACATGGAGGTGTCATACGTTCGGTACTTGGATCGGCTAGATCGCGAAGACCTTTGACTACATCAACAGCGTCATTAAACGCTTACGCTTTAGGTCTACGTGGATACGTGGACACACTCTCCTGTCTCGTTGCTATGCATCTCATAGATAGATCTTGCGTGGTCGTAGGAATTTTTTTTGAAATACTACGTTCCCCAGCAGGGTCCGATTGCCATGAATTCAGATTTGAGCCCTTTATGTTTTCATGAATATATTTGTGTTCTTGATCCTATCTTGCAAGTTAAAGTCACCTACTACGTGTTATGACACTACAAAAAAAAGACACATCCGTGACATTTTGGGCCGAACGAATTTTTTTTTCTGTCATACATATGGCACTTCCATGACGATAATTGTGACAAAACCCGGTATCATAATAGATGTGGTGGGCTCCTACTTCTATGACAAAAAATCATGACAGAAAATGGGCTTTTCGTCCTGGGCGGGCCGAAGACGCAGCTGCATGACATTCTTTTGGCCGTCCATGACGGAAAAAATCGTGGTAGAAGCAAGGGGGAGGAAAATTTCGAGGAGTTGCCGGTTAAAGTGGGAGGTCGGGGGCCGAGCGATGCGCGTTTCTCTCGTACACGTACGCGCGTGTGTGCGAGGCGTTGGCTCTAACTAAACCCGAGCGAGGCGTTGGGCTCTAACTGAACCCGAGCGATTGCACTGCAGGCTACACGTTACTGGACCCGAGCGATCGATCGATGGCTGTTAACTGAACCCGATGGAGTGATTCCTTCGCTGCTGCTGCTAACTGAAGCCGATCGATTGGATTAATAGTGAGCGTTGCGGGGGGGTTTGGATGAACAGTGAGCGGTGGTGTTGCCATTGGATGAACAGGAACCCGTGGTGTGGAGGGCTGGATGAACAGTAGACGGTGGAGGGGTGGCCGTGGAGGGTTGGTTGAACAGGACCCCGTGGTGTGGAGGGCTGGATGAACAGTAGATGGTGGAGGGGTGCCCGTGGAGGGGTGGTTGAACAATAGCCGGTGGAGTAGCGCGCGGTGGAGGCTAGATGAACAGGAGCCCGTGGAGGCGGGAGGAGGTCGACGGTAGCCCGTGGAGGCTGGAGGAGGTCGACGGTGGAGATGAACAATATCCCGTGGAGTCCCGTTTTGTGGTACGCCACACCCCTCCCGATCAACATGACCCCCGTTTCGACCGTAGGAGGTCCGTTTCTTCCATTTTGCGGTACGCCACACCCCTCCCGATCAATAGGACCCCCGTTTCGACCGTAGGAGGTCCGTTTCCTCCGTTTTGTGGTACGCCAGACCCCTCCCGATGAACACGATCCCGTTTCGAACGTGGCCGGTCGAACACAAGGCCATTTCCTCCGTTGTGTGGTACGCCAGGCCTCGTTTCCATCGCCTGTTCCGTCCAAGCCCTCCCGATGAACACGACCACGCATTCCATTCCGACCCAGCCGGTTTGGCTCCCCATGAACACGACGACGAGGCTGTTTTTCCGTTCCGACCCAGCCATGTACACAAGCCCTCGCCATACGTATGCGCGAGTAGGCGTTCGAGACCCCGCCCATATGTACACATACGTGGCCGTATTTTCTTTCTTGCACCCTCGCCGCTGTACGTATATGTACATGCTACGTGCGTGCCTCTACTACGACACATGCGCGCCTCTACAACGACCAGTATGTACGTACACGTTCGCGACCAGAATGACAACGCTACGTATGCTTCGACCAGGTGGGTCCCAACTGTCAGTCACTTCCTTGCCTGCGAAGATGTAGCTGGTGGGTCCCAGCAGTCAGGGGGGCGAATCGTTTTGGTTTTTTTTGCCCGGACGCACTTCCTTGCGTGCGAAGATGTAGCTGGTCGATACCAGCAGTCAGGGGCGAATCATTCTTTCGGACGCACTTCCTTGCATGCGAAGATGTAGCTGGTGGGTCCTAGCAGACAGGGGGAACATTTTTTTCGCGAAATATGGTGGCCCGTTCGGTGGGTCCCCGCTGTCAGGTGGAGGAATAATTATTTTGCGCGTAATAAGGAGGCACTTCCTTGCTGCGGCCGTGGACCCAGCTGTCAGCCTCTCCACGTACAGTCCACGTCCGATGGAAGCCATTCCTTGACCATGTTGACCACGCCGCGCCAAGAGCACCAGGGCGGTGGATGACGGTGGGGCCTAGGAAGGGGACGACGGGGAGCCGGGGAAGACGCGGCAGTGGATGCCCACGCGTAGAGGAGTATTAGGGTTCACTCATTCGGCTGTGGTGTGAGGCTGCCGTCGCTGCAGAATAACAGGGGGTGTGGGTGCATAGAGGGATGGCCTGGCTAGCGGTGGGATTAGTAGGGGGTGGTGAGGCCTCCGCGGCATCACAGCCGGCCACGGGCGACAGGAGCAGGCGGCACGACCGGCGCTGCTTTGGGCGGGTGGAGCAAGAAGACCAGAGGTTGAAGAAGCACTACGGCCGTTGGATGGACATCGTACAGTCACTAGAGCTAGAATCGTTCATATATTGACTAAAGTTGACAAAGGCCTCCGTCCCAGTCAACTTAGTAGGCCCACAAGTCAGCCTCCCACCAAGGTAGGTCCCAGCTAGCAGGGGGGTAACGTTTTTGTGCGTATTAAGGAGGCACTTCCGGTGGGTCCGAGCTGACAGCGGGGGAACGTTTTTTCGCGAAATACGGTGGCCTGACCTGTGGGTCCCAGCAGTCAGGGGGAAACGTTTTTTCGCGAAATACTGGTGGCCCGTCCAGTGGGTCCCAGCTGTCAGGTGGAGGAATAATTAGTTTCCGCGTAATAAGGAGGCACTTCCTTGCGGCTGCTGTGGACCCAGCTGTCAGCCTCTCCACGTACAGTACTCTTCCGATGGAAGTCGGTTGTTGACCACATTAACCACGCCGCGCCGAGAGCACCACGGCGGTGGACGACAACGAGGCCTAGGAAGGGGACGACGCGGAGCCGGGGAAGACGCAACAGTGGAAGCCCACGCGGAGAGGAGTACGAGGGTTCACCCGGTTCGGCTGCGGTGTGAGTATGCCATCACCGCAGAATAACAGGGGGTGTGGGTGAGTAGAGGGATGCCCTAGCCAGCGGTGGGATTAGTAGGGAGCGCTGAGGCCTGCGCCGCAGCACAGCCGGCCACGGGAGGCGGGAGCAGGCGGTCCCGCCGGCGCTGCTTTGGCGGCTGGAGCAAGAAGATCAGAGATTGAAGAAACACGACGGCCGTTGGATTGACATCCAACGGTTACGTCTGCTAGAATCGTTTGTTGACATAGTATATAATAACTAAAAAAATCTTGCATACGCGTCAACTAAAAAGGCCAGAAGTCAGACCACTCCTCTTTTTTTAATAATTTATATATAGCTCATGGGAACTTCTTATGCAATTTATTGCAGTCGTTTTTTTGGTTGGCCAGGGCAAATTTCGCATATTTCTGTGGGTTCCAAACTATTTTTAATACCGAAATGTCGAGCCAGATTTAAAGTACTTTGAAGATATATTTGAATTAGGTTAATGGCCAGTGAAATAGGAATCTAAAAATGTGAAAAAAAATCAGAAATTATAAAGTAATTGCCAATTTGTCATCTGTTTTTATATTTACAACACATTTCATATTACTTTCAAGATTTGCAAGCATCTTAAAAGAGTTGCAGCCCATCAGGGCGTAGAAAAATAAGTAGGCCTGGATTGGGTATTCTAAAATAAACTGGGCTCATTTTCACAAAGAAAAAATAGCTGGGCTGGTCACATGGTGAACATAAAATATAAGCCTGGGCTAGCCGGGCCACAGCCCAGTTCAAACCCTGCTCCGTCTCAACAATACCAAACAAAAACAAAAATACTGCTCAAGTAGGTACGTCCCAGATGTCAGCCGATCTTGTGCTGTTCTCTTGTCTATTGACTATATACGCTCACAATGTCGTGGGTCCCAGATGTCAGGAAAACACTAGGAGGAAGCATTTTATTTTTCCATACGCTGACATGGTGGGCCCCTACTGTCATCCTATCCACGTACTTCTGCTGATTCCTATTGTTTGTTGACCATGTTGACAACGCGAGAGGGCGGCGCCGCGGCGAGTGCACCAAAGCACGCGGAGGACGTCGGCGTTAACGATTTAGGAGACGGTGGGGCAGCGATGGTGCGCTGAGGCGCAGCCAGCCGTGGGGGCAGAAGCAGGCGGCCCCGCCGACGCTGGTTTGGTTTTGGCGGCTGGAGGAAGACATGACTAAAGAAACACGACAGACTGTAAAAGCAGCAGGAGTACTTAACAACCTTAACTGAAACAAGCAGGGGCACTTAACAACCAAAGCTGAAAGAAGTATGAGTACTTATACAGGTTCAACCGTACAAAGCACGCCTCGAACAGTGCTACTTTGCCTATAGTTAACCAAGGGTGAGGCAGCCAAGCCCCAGGACAAGGCCCAGGCGCCACCCCGCACATCCACAACCTTCTGAAAGCGGCTTCATCTTGCAACGTGGTCAATAAACAGGATATTCGCTTTAGAGCCATGGAAAAGCATGAACATAATCTTCTGTTCTATTCTCCAAGATGGACGGGCCTTCATTATCTGAGACCACCCACGAATAAGTATCTTTTCACCTCCAAGGGGAATTGAGTAGGTCAACATAAACATCATGTTGTGACCAAGCGCAAGTCTGACCCGACCATGGTCAGGCATCTGTATAGGAACAATAGAACTCGGCAATTCCTGTTTCAAGAAGATCACAGCTGTAAAATTGTGTATAAGAAATAGTTTATGAACAACATATATAACAGAAAACAACTCGTACCATAAGTTTCTCGATACAGTTGGACCTATTCAACGAGTGCAGCAGTGGCACACATATCCCACGTGGCCTTCCACCATTGAAACGCCCCACAAGGTCCTCAAGACGATCAATAATGTGTAGGAACTTGTGGATGTTGATCCGGTCAACTTCAGTGCCACTAGTAACAGCCGACTTATTACAGAGTAACAGACGAGCAGACTACTTAACTCTGAAAAAACCTACACGTGCCACCAATTATAAGACAATATTAGTTAGAAGTAGCATCTTTGTGAGAGATTCATTGCTACTTCTAAAGTTAAATTGTGATTAGTTAGACAGAATAGGTGGATTAAGAAGTAATCGAGGCACAAGCAAGAACCAGATACAAAACTAACACGGATGAACAATTGGAATGATGTCGGGGTGGAAGATCGCAGTGAAGATGAGACCAGGTTATGCTATTTCCATCAACATTCGTGCGCCAACTTTCAGTCCGTAACACTTGAGAAAGTTTATCCAAGTTCGGCCATAAAAAGCAGCGATCTTCTTGGTTCATGAACCCAACTCGGAAGTAATATCCATGGCTTGTCTTCACTGTGACCATTAAACTAGTGTATTCAGTTATGGCAAGGCCGAGCATCTTGAGTACATGTGTTCTGGCAGAGCAAATAATACACTGCAGGAAAAATAATATGAGAACACAACATGTTCAAAAAAAACCACCCTCCCAGATAGAGAAGAGGATTCTAGGAACATACTGTGCGTGTTTCAAAATGCTGTGGTAGGATGAGAAGGAACAAGTGTGGCGTCTCGCGGAGGGCATAGAAATCTGTAGGGTACTCGCACTTTGGGCACTACAACTGAAACACACTAGATTCAGTACGAAGAAAAATGCATCAACGGCGGCGGCTGCCATCCTAGGATTACCTGCGACCAAGGGGCTTGGATTTATCAGGGATGGATGAAGAATTCGTACCTGGTTCTCCATGAGAAAACTGCGACCAAGGGACTTGGATTTATCAGGGATGGATGAAGAATTCGTACCTGGTTCTCCATGAGAAAACCCTATGCAATCGCCGAGCGGGGTTTTTCTCTGAATAAGCCGACAAGGGAGAAGGGGATTCAGGCCCAGTGAAATATTGTCGCCTCGTCTGTCTAGCATACTGCTAGAGCTGGAAAGGGGGTTGTGATTTGACGGCTCATTGGGCATTACTGCAGCGCTACGACCGGGGTGTGTCTACCGTGAAGTTGTGCACTTTAATTTGTGCATATGGCACGTGGACCCCGTTGCCGGTTTCCCCACATATCAGCGAAAGGAAGTAGAAAGACAGGAGTAACTAGTTACACATAAATATATTTTTTGACAGAGAGATACTCCCTGTGTAAAGAAATATACAAATCTTTTATATCACATGCTCACCTTGCCAAGAAATATACTCCCTCTGCAACGCACGGGCATTATGGGGGTTCAGCTTTTTTATGGGGGTTCAGCTGAGAATATAATACTCAGATAGGCTCACGGTTCTGGAGTTTGGGCTGCAGGCTGACTCTGCATGTTTGGGGGCCCATGTGTTCTACCTCAGTGCTTTTCATATTGCAAGCGATCGGTACTGCGCTGGTTTTAGATGCTGTCGCAAGGAGAATACACAAAATTGAATAAAGCACGGCAGCTGTTGGAATGAAATCAAACGACAGTTCCTAACCAGCAATCAGAGTTGCAATTCTATCAATGATATACCATGTGATAAATAATACTGTCGTACTACTTATACACACAGGACACTTGTTTCAGCATGCCAGATTATTACATCAAAATCTCTCGGAGGATAGATCAGTTCGGCAGTTGCGTGCTGCTACTGAAGAATTTCAAAGTTGATTTGGACCAGCTCTCCTTGCCGAGAAAGTTCGATTTTGACATCATCCCCTACTGCAAGATATGATTTAGATTTGAACCTTGACCATCCTTTAGCATCAATCATCATGCGACCATCCTTTGTACTTACGGTATATTGAGCAGGTTCATTCACACCAAAGTTGCGCATGGTAAGAGAAACTTGGCCGCGGTTGCCCGAATTGTTGAACGACTCCCTCGTTGCTCTAGGAATTCTCTGTTTGCAAACAAGAAGACATACCCAAACAGTTAGATCAACACAGTGAATCATGTGAAACAACATGGAAAGAAAAAAGAACGAAGCACTTGGGCGGCCAATGCTTACCAAGAAGGTGGACATGTCGGTTTTTGTAAGGACTTTGGTATATGAAGTGCGAACTGCAGCCCAGTCTGTTGCCGGTGCAACTGCACGGGCCGGACCAAATGCAAGTGCAAGTGTTGGTGCAGGTGCCTAAGCCGCTGCTGCTGCCAGAGATGGTGCTCCTTGTAGAGCTGGTGCCGGTGTCGATGCTCGATCCTCCGGTAGATCAGACTGATCCGCTGATGCGGTCGGTGCCCAATCCTCAGCTGGATCAGACTGACCTGATGCCGCTGTCAGTGCTAGAGCAACCGCCGGTGCTCGATCTATGCGAGAAAGCGGCGATCGTGTCTGGTCTGCTATGATCAGCTTTCTAACTTGACTAGGATCCGTGACCGTGATCCAGTTTTTTCCTTCATTTCTTTAAACGCGAGAAGGACTAATTGTGGCGTTTTTGTTAAACCAAACTACAGTTCATCATAGGGATTCAGCTTGTACTCAGACAACAGATTGATCCAATTTTTTCCAGTAATATAAGTGACGGATAGTGCCTCCATTACTGACACGACATAAGAAGTGAAACCTGCAAAAATAGCCATCGTAGAGCAAACCAAATGGTTTATTCTGTGATGAATGTCACATGGCAAAACCTGCATCATAAAATTGCAGGAAAAGAAAGAAAACATGACATTAAATCAATGAGATTTAGACAGTAAATCAATAAGATTTACTTGATGTGACACGAGTGAATTCTTACCAGGAAATCACTATGTTGAAGTACTAAACAGAAGATTGATCATCCAACTACGCGTGGCATGCAGGGGCCCTGCCTACTCCCACAAGCAGGACAGTCCAAAGGTCGTGACAAATCATATGGACCGAACATCCATGGGACTAGAAATCCTGGTGGGTGCGATAAACCTTGCAATGCATACAAATATTGGAGTGTAACCATAATTGATAAACCGTCCTCACAAAAAATATGATCTGGATACTTCAAAATGTACAGACTGAATTGAGTGGACAGACATTAACATAGTGAAGGAAATATGCCCTAGAGGCAATAATAAAGTTATTATTTATTTCCTCATATCATGATAAATGTTTATTATTCATGCTAGAATTGTATTAACCAGAAACATGATACAGGTGTGAATACATAGACAAACATAACGTCACTAGTATGCCTCTACTTGACTAGCTCATTAATCAAAGATGGTTATGTTTCCTAACCATAGACATGTGTTGTCATTTGATTAACGGGATCACACCATTAGGAGAATGATGTGATTGACATGACCCATTCCGTTAGCCTAGCACTTGATCGTTTAGTATGTTGCTATTGCTTTCTTGATGACTTATACATGTTCCTGTAACTATGAGATTATGCAACTCCCGTTTACCGCAGGAACACTTTGTGTGCTACCAAACGTCACAATGTAACTGGGTGATTATAAAGGAGCTCTACAGGTGTCTCCGAAGGTACATGTTGGGTTGGCGTATTTCGAGATTAGGTTTTGTCACTCCGATTGTCGGGGAGGTATCTCTGGGCCCTCTCGGTAATGCACATCACTATAAGCCTTTCAAGAAATGTAGCTAATGAGTTAGTTACGGAATGATGCATTACGTAACGAGTAAAGAGACTTGCCGGTAACGAGATTGAACTAGGTATTGGATACCGATGATCGAATCTCAGGCAAGTAACATGCCGATGACAAAGGGAACTAAGTATTTTGTTATGTTATTTGACCGATAAAGATCTTCGTAGAATATGTAGGAGCCAATATGAGCATCCAGGTTCCGCTATTGGTTATTGAACAAGAATAGTTCTAGGTCATTTCTACATAGTTCTTGAACCCGTAGGGTCCGCACGCTTAACGTTACGATGATAGTTTTATTATGAGTTTATAAGTTTTGATGTACCAAAGGTTGTTCGGAGTCCCGGATGTGATCACGGACATGACGAGGAGTCTCGAAATGGTCGAGACATAAAGATTGATATATTGGAAGCCTATATTTGGATATCGGAATGGTTCCGGGTGAAATCGGGATTTTACCGGAGCACCGTGGGGTTACCAGAACCCTCCCAGGGGTTATTGGGCCTTCATCGGCCCTAAGGGAGAAGAGGAGAGGAGGCAAGAGGTGGGCTGCACCCCCTCCCCTCCCTAATCCGAATAGGACAAGGAGAGGGGGGCGGCGCCCCCCTTTCCTTCCCCTCTTCCTCCTCCTTCCCCCTTCTCCTTCTCCAACTAGCAAAGAAGGGAGTCCTACTCCCGGTGGGAGTAGGACTCCCCCTTGGCGCGCCCTCCTTGGCCGGCCGCCCCCTCCCCCTTGGCTCCTTTATATACGGGGACAGGGGGCACCTCTATACACACAAGTTGATCTTCGTGATCGTTCCTTAGCCGTGTGCGGTGCCCCCCTCCACCATATTCCACCTTGGTCATATCGTTGTGGTGCTTAGGCGAAGCCCTGTGTCGGTAGAACACCATCATCGTCACCACGCCGTCGTGCTGACGGAACTCATCCCCGAAACCCTGCTAGATCGGAGTCCGGGGATCGTCATCGAGCTGAACGTGTGCTGAACTCGGAGGTGTCGTACGTTCGGTGCTTGGATCGGTCGGATCGTGAAGACGTACGACTACATCAACCGCGTTGTCATAACCCTTCCGCTTATGGTCTATGAGGGTACGTGGACAACACTCTCCCCTCTCATTGCTATGCATCACCATGATCTTGCGTGTGCGTAGGAATTTTTTTGAAATTACTACGTTCCCCAACAGTGGTATCAGAGCCTAGGTTTTATGCGTTGATGTTATATGCACGAGTAGAACACAAGTGAGTTGTGCGCGATACAAGTCATACTGCTTACCAGCATGTCATACTTTGGTTCAGCGGTATTGTTGGATGAAGCGGCCCGGACCGACATTACACGTACGCTTACGCGAGCCTGGTTTTACCGTTGTGCTTTGCACACAGGTGACTAGCGGGTGTCTATTTCTCCAACTTTAGTTGATCTGAGTGTGGCTACGCCCAGTCCTTGCGGAGGTTAAAACAGCACTAACTTGATGAACTATCGTTGTGGTTTTGATGCGTAGGTAAGAACGGTTCTTGCTCAGCCCTAGCAGCCACGTAAAATTTGCAACAACAAAGTAGCGGACGTCTAACTTGTTTTTGCAGGGCATGTTGTGATGTGATATGGTCAAGACGTGATGCTATATTTTATTGTATGAGATGATCATGTTTTGTAACCGAAGTTATCGGCAACTGGCAGGAGTCATATGGTTGTCGCTTTATTATATGAAATGCAAATGCCCTGTAATTGCTTTACTTTATCACTAAGCGGTAGCGATAGTCGTAGAAGCAATAGATGGCGTAACGACAATGATGCTATGATGGAGATCAAGGTGTCGCGCCAGTGATGATGGTGATCACGACGGTGCTTCGGAGATGGAGATCACAAGAACAAGATGATGATGGCCATATCATATCACTTATATTGATTGCATGTGATGTTTATCCTTTATGCATCTTATGTTCTTTGATTGACGGTAGCATTTTAAGATGATCTCTCACTAATAATTATCAAGAAGTGCTCTCCCTGAGTATGCACCATTGCGAAAGTTCTTCGTGCTGAGACACCACGTGATGATCGGGTGTGATAGGCTCTACATTCAAATACAATGGGTGCAAAACAGTTGCCTACGCAGAATAATCAGGTTAAGCTTGACGAGCCTAGCATATATAGATATGGCCTCGGAACATGGAGACCAAAAGGTCGAACGTGAATCATATAGTAGATATGATCAACATAGTGATGTTCACCATTGAAACTACTCCATCTCACGTGACGATCGGATATGGTTTAGTTGATTTGGATCACGTGATCACTTAGATGACTAGAGATATGTCTGTATAAGTGGGAGTTCTTAAATAATATGATTAATTGAACTTAAATTTATCATGAACTTAGTACCTGATAGTATTTTGCTTGTCTATGTTTGTTGTAGATAGATGGCTCGTGCTGTTGTTCCGTTGAATTTTAATGCGTTCCTTGAGAAAGCAAAGTTGAAAGACGATGGTAGCAATTACACGGACTGGGTCCATAACCTGAGGATTATCCTCATTGCTGCACAGAAGAATTATGTCCTGGAAGCACCGCTGGGTGCCAGGCCTGCTATTGATGCAACTGACGACGTTAAGAATGTCTGGCAGAGCAAAGCTGATGACTACTTGATAGTTCAGTGTGCCATGCTTTACGGCTTAGAACCGGGTCTTCGAGCATATGAGATGTTCCAGGAGTTGAAGTTAATATTTCAAGCAAATGCCAAGTCTCCAATAAGTTCTATAGCTGCAAGATGGAGGAGAATAGTTCTGTCAGTGAACACATACTCAAAATGTCTGGGTATAATAATCACTTGATTCAACTGGGAGTTAATCTTCCTGATGATAGTGTCATTGACAGAATTCTTCAATCACTGCCACCAAGCTACAAGAGCTTCGTGATGAACTATAATATGCAAGGGATGGACAAGACTATTCCCGAGCTCTTCGCAATGCTAAAAGCCGCGGAGGTAGAAATCAAGAAGGAGCATCAAGTGTTGATGGTCAACAAGACCACCAGTTTCATGAAAAAGGGCAAAGGGAAGAAGAAGGGGAACTTCAAGAAGAACAGCAAACAAGTTGCTGCTCAAGAGAAGAAACCCAAGTCTGGACCTAAGCTTGAGACTGAGTGCTTCTACTGCAAGCAGACTGGACACTGGAAGCGGAACTGCCCCAAGTATTTGGCGGATAAGAAGGATGGCAACGTGAAAAAAGGTATATGTGATATACATGTTATTGATATGTACCTTACTAATACTCGCAGTAGTACCTGGGTATTTGATACTCGTTCTGTTGCTAATATTTGCAACTCGAAACAGGGACTACGGATTAAGCGAAGATTGGCTAAGGACGAGGTGACAATGCGCGTGGGAAATGGTTCCAAAGTCGATGTGCTCGCGGTTGGCACGCTACCTCTACATCTACCATCCGGATTAGTTTTAGACCTAAATAATTGTTATTTGGTGCCAGCGTTGAGCATGAACATTATATCTGGATCTTGTTTGATGCGAGACGGTTATTCATTTAAATCGGAGAATAATGGTTGTTCTATTTATATGAGTAATATCTTTTATGGTCATGCACCCTTGAAGAGTGGTCTATTTTTATTGAATCTCGATAGTAGTGATACACATATTCATGGTGTTGAAACCAAAAGATGCAGAGTTGATAATGATAGTGCAACTTATTTGTGGCACTGCCGTTTAGGTCATATCAGTGTAAAGCGCATGAAGAAACTCCATACTGATGGACTTTTGGAATCACTTGATTATGAATCACTTGGTACTTGCGAACCGTGACTCATGGGCAAGATGACTAAAACGCCGTTCTCCGGAACTATGAAGTGAGCAACTGATTTGTTGGAAATCATACATACTGATGTTTGTGGTCCAATGAATATTGAGGCTCGCGGCGGGTATCGTTATTTTCTCACCTTCACAGATGATTTGAGCAGATATGGGTATATCTACTTAATGAAACACAAGTCTGAAACATTTGAAAAGTTCAAAGAATTTCAGAGTGAAGTGGAAAATCATCGTAACAAGAAAGTAAAATTTCTACGATCCGATCGTGGAGGAGAATATTTGAGTTACGAGTTTGGTTTACATTTGAAACATTGTGGAATAGTTTCGAAACTCACGCCACCCAGAACACCACAACGAAATGGTGTGTCTGAACGTCGTAATCGTACTTCACTAGATATGGTGGGATCTATGATGTCTCTTACTGATTTACCGCTATCATTTTGGGGTTATGCTTTAGAGATGGCCGCATTCACGTTAAATAGGGCACCATCAAAATCCGTTGAGACGACACCTTATGAACTGTGGTTTGGCAAGAAACCAAAGTTGTCGTTTCTTAAAGTTTGGGGTTGCGATGCTTATGTGAAGAAACTTCAACCAGATAAGCTCGAACCCAAACCGGAGAAATGTGTCTTCATAGGATACCCAAAAGAGATTGTTGGGTACACCTTCTATCATAGATCTGAGGGCAAGATTTTCATTGCTAAATTCGGATCCTTTCTAGAGAAGGAGTTTCTCTCGAAAGAAGTGAGTGGGAGGAAAGTAGAACTTGATGAGGTAACTATACCTGCTCCCTTATTGGAAAGTAGTCCATCACAAGAACCGGTTCCTGTGACAACTACACCAATTAGTGAGGAAGCTAATGATATTGATCATGAAACTTCAGATCAAGTTTCTGCTGAACCTCATAGGTCTACCAGAGTAAGATCCGCACCAGAGTTGTACGGTAATCCTATTCTGGAAGTCATGTTACTTGACCATGGCGAATCTACGAACTATGAGGAAGCGATGATGACCCCAGATTCCGCAAAATGGCTAGAAGCCATGAAATCTGAGATGGGATCCACGCATGAGAACAAAGTATGGACTTTGGTTGACTTGCCCGGTGATCGGCAAGCCATTGAGAATAAATGGATCATTAAGAAGAAGACTGACGCTGATGGTAATGTAACTGTCTATAAAGCTCGACTTGTTGCGAAAGGTTTTCGACAAGTTCAAGGGGTTGACTATGATGAGACTTTCTCACCCGTAGCAATGCTTATGTCTGTCCGAATCATGTTAGCAATTGCTGCATTTTATGATTATGAAATTTGGCAAATGGATGTCAAAACTGCATTTTTGAATGGATTTCTGGAAGAAGAGTTGTATATGATGCAACCAGAAGGTTTTGTCGATCCAAAAGGTGCTAACAAAGTGTGCAAGCTCCAGCGATCCATTTATGGACTGGTGCAAGCATCTCGGAGTTGGAATAAATGCTTTGATAGTGTGATCAAAGCATATGGTTTTATACAGACTTTTGGAGAAGCCTGTATTTACAAGAAAGTGAGTGGGAGCTCTGTAGCATTTCTGATATTATATGTAGATGACATATTATTGATTGGAAATGATATAGAATTTCTGGATAGCATAAAGGGATACTTGAATAAAAAAATTCTATGAAAGACCTCGGTGAAGCTGCTTACATATTGGGCATCAAGATTTATAGAGATAGATCAAGACGCTTAATAGGACTTTCACAAAGCACATACATTGATAAAGTTTTGAAAAAGTTCAAAATGGATCAGGCAAATAAAGGGTTCTTGCCTGTATTACAAGGTGTGAAATTGAGTCAGACTCAATGCCCGACCACAGCAGAAGATAGAGAGAGAATGAAAGATGTTCCCGATGCTTCAGCCATAGGCTCTATCATGTATGCAATGCTATGTACCAGACCTGACGTATGCTTAGAAATAAGCTTGGCAGGAAGGTACCAAAGTAATCCAGGAGTGGATCACTGGACAGCGGTCAAGAACATCCTGAAATACCTGAAAAGGACTAAGGATATGTTTCTCATATATGGAGGTGACAAAGAGCTAGTCATAAATGGTTACGTCGATGCAAGCTTTGACACTGATCCGGAAGATTCTAAATCGCAAACTAGATACGTGTTTTTATTAAATGGTGGAGCTGTAAGTTGGTGCAGTTCTAAACAAAGCGTCGTGGCGTGATCTACATGTGAAGCGGAGTACATAGCTGCTTCGGAAGCAACAAATGACGGAGTCTGGATGAAGGAGTTCATTTCCGATCTAGGTGTCATACCTAGTGCATCGGGACCAATGAAGATCTTCTGTGACAATACTGGTGCAATTGCCTTGGCAAAGGAATCCAGATTTCACAAGAGGACCAAGCACATCAAGAGACGCTTCAATTCCATCTGGGACCAAGTCCAGGTGGGAGACATAGAGTTTTGCAAGATACATACGGATCTGAATGTTGCAGACCCGTTGACTAAGCCTCTTCCACGAGCAAAACTTGATCAGCACCAAGACTCCATGGGTGTTAGAATCATTACTGTGTAATCTAGATTATTGAATCTAGTACAAGTGGAAGACTGAAGGAAATATGCCCTAGAGGCAATAATAAAGTTATTATTTATTTCCTCATATCATGATAAATGTTTATTATTCATGCTAGAATTGTATTAACCAGAAACATGATACATGTGTGAATACATAGACAAACATAACGTCACTAGTATGCCTCTACTTGACTAGCTTATTAATCAAAGATGGTTATGTTTCCTAACCATAGACATGTGTTGTCATTTGATTAACGGGATCACATCATTAGGAGAATGATGTGATTGACATGACCCATTCCGTTAGCCTAGCACTTGATCGTTTAGTATGTTGCTATTGCTTTCTTCATGACTTATAAATGTTCCTGTAACTATGAGATTATGCAACTCCCGTTTACCGGAGGAACACTTTGTGTGCTATCAAACGTCACAACGTAACTGGGTGATTATAAAGGAGCTCTACAGGTGTCTCTGAAGGTACATGTTGGGTTGGCGTATTTCGAGATTAGGTTTTGTCACTCCGATTGTCGGGGAGGTATCTCTGGGCCCTCTCGGTAATGCACATCACTATAAGCCTTGCAAGCAATGTAGCTAATGAGTTAGTTACGGAATGATGCATTACATAACGAGTAAAGAGACTTGCCGGTAACGAGATTGAACTAGGTATTGGATACCGACGATCGAATCTCAGGCAAGTAATATGCCGATGACAAAGGGAACTAAGTATGTTGTTATGCGGTTTGACCGATAAAGATCTTCATAGAATATGTAGGAGCCAATATGAGCATCCAGGTTCCGCTATTGGTTATTGACCGAGAATAGTTCTAGGTCATGACTACATAGTTCTCGAACCCGTAGGGTCCGCACGCTTAACGTTACGATGACAGTTTCATTATGAGTTTATAACTTTTGATGTACCGAAGGTTGTTCGGAGTCCCGGATGTGATCACAGACATGACGAGGAGTCTCGAAATGGTCGAGACATAAAGATTGATATATTGGAAGCCTATATTTGGATATTGGAATGGTTCCGGGTGAAATCGGGATTTTACCGGAGCACCGGGGGGTTACCGGAACCCTCCTGGGGGTTATTGGGCCTTCATGGGCCCTAAGGGAGAAGAGGAGAGGAGGCAAGAGGTGGGCTGCGCCCCCTCCCCTCCCTAGTCTGAATAGGACAAGGAGAGGGCCCCCCCTTTCCTTCCCCTCTTCCTCCTCCTTCCCCCTTCTCCTTCTCCAACTAGGAAAGAAGGGAGTCCTACTCCCGGTGGGAGTAGGACTCCCCCTTTGGCGCGCCCTCCTTGGCCGGCCGCCCCCTCTCCCTTGGCTCCTTTATATATGGGGACAGGGGGGCACCTCTATACACACAAGTTGATCTTCATGATGTTCCTTAGCCGTGTGCGGTGCCCCCCTGCACCATATTCCACCTCGGTCATATCGTTGCGGTGCTTAGGCGAAGCCCTGCGTCGGTAGAACATCATCATCGTCACCACGCCGTCGTGCTGACGGAACTCATCCCTGAAACCCTGTTGGATCGGAGTCTGGGGATCGTCATCGAGCTGAATGTGTGCTGAACTCGGAGGTGCCGTACGTTCGGTGCTTGGATCGTTTGGATCGTGAAGACGTACGACTACATGAACCGCGTTGTCATAACGCTTCCGCTTACGGTCTACGAGGGTACGTGGACAACACTCTCCCCTCTCGTTGCTATGCATCACCATGATCTTGCGTGTGCGTAGGAATTTTTTTGAAATTACTACGTTCCCCAACACATAGACCGTTCTCAGGACTGACCACACACCAAAAGTGGCAGTACTAATAAACAATACAGGGTTCACAAACACAAATCAAGTACTGAACAATAGTACTTACTACAGACAAGCAAAGTTGCACTAACTAAACTCTGCGGACTATTTCTTGCCACCGACCTACGGGATGAACCCGACATAACTGACTAGGCAATGGACTTCGTGTGAGATGTCTACATGCACCATCACCATCTTGTCAACCTTGGAGAACACAACAGAGTGGTCTTTCCACTCATAAACATGATGATGAAGACAGGCCACATCAGATTTGTTGGGAAGCTTTACAAGAACCACACCCTTCTTAATCGAAGGCACAGCCAGGAAATTGTTGTGGTCAAGTACAGCCTCGAGAACACGCCTGACAACAATGCTACAGGAAAACACTAGTTCAGGACACGTGGCGACAAGGACACAACAGCTGGATAGTTCAGCAGTAGAACTCATCATCAGGTCTTCCAGTTCACACATCATGACTTTGAGAACTTCATCTCCACCGCGGACCTGGTTCTAATTCAAACAGAAACCATATTTCATTACTACCTCCGTTCAAAAATATAAGATGATTTTCGATATTATACTCCATATATGACTACATATACGCATAGAAATGAGTGAACAAAGACACTAGAACATGTCTTCAAAGGCATGAGAGCAGAGGGATTACATGCAATATCCATAACACAAGTTACTGAGGCAAATATACCCTCTTAAAAGGTAGCATTGATGTTCATAAAGTACTCCCTCCATCCCAAAATTCTTGTCTTAGATTTGTCTAGATACGGATGTATCAAGTCACATTTTAGTATTAGATACATCCGTATCTAGACAAATCTAAGACAAGAAATTTGGGACAGAGGGAGTAGTTGAAAGTAATCTATAAGAAATCAGTGTCAACCTCTCGCATGTTTTGGTCAAAAGAGGAATTTAGAACCATCATTTGGCACACTAAAATCATATGCAAGATCACCCAGAAAGTTGTACTACCAGTACTAGTACTGCATGTTAGATGAAAAAACACGATCAAGATCGAGAAAAAGATCGTCAACAAGAGACATTACCTGGACTTGCTTAATGAGGGATCCCGGAGAGGGGGGCTTGGACAGGGCGATGGCTTTGAGCTTGTCTGCGATAGTCTCAGCGGGGTGCTTGTGCTTCTTCGTACCATAAGCCTCGATGGTTTTGGCCAGAGCCATAGACATCACGTCGGCCGGTGCTCCGGTGTCCATCCAAGAGAGGAAGCTGAGAGAAAAGAGTGAAAGGAGGAATGAGATGAGGGAGAAGCGAAGCGAGTGGGGGTTTTCTTCAAGAGAGGAAGCTGAGAGAGAAGAGTGAAATGATGGTTGCTTCGTTCGTTGAACTTACTGCTAGAAAGGAGGGGGTTTTGTGATTTGACGGCTCATTGGGCATTACTACGGCGGTTCGAACCGTCACTCTACTACGGAGTAATTTAGTGCATGGCTGGTGGACCCAGGTGATGGCTGTCCCACACGTCGGAGAAACTGAGTAATTTAGTGCATGGCTGGAGGAGGATCCGCATGGTAGAGCGTGTCCATTGTTTTTCATTCTGAAGAAAAAAATGACTACAACAAGCGTTTCCACTCTTACGACAGAGGAGTGTGAAACATGGCAGCCCCTTGAACATACACAGTGCTCCTACTACTAGGCTTGTGCAGTGGTTCATACGTCAGTACTACACAATATTGTTGCTAGTGTAGTAAGATATGATGATAACAAATGATGTTGTGCGCATGTCAACTACTCCTATATGTAACATAGTACCTCTTTTTCAACTGTCCGGTCGAGAATGAACGGTGAGATCAATGTTAACAGAACTAGGTCCACAACGCATGGAGAGTACGGTGCTACAGTACTCCATGAAACATGAACCATATGAAGCACATCCTATAGTGTTAGACAGGGTGTTTGAAGGGTGCACGGGATGGGAGAAAAAGTTCCCTTCTCGACCCACTTTTGGGTGTTTGGTAGAGTGCATGAAGGGTGCATGAGTCCACACTAGTAGGTTGACAAAAATACACAAAGAGGAAACAACTATATTGACATGAGAATGCAACCAAACACACCCACATGCTTTGTGCTACAGTGACTGATCTGCATCGTCTGAGTTTGATCCAACGGTCATGTTGCACCGAGACATGGACATGCCCATGCAAAGGGCGTCTAAACACCACCGAAGTCCCTCTGCTTCACTAGGCGCATGGCATTGGTGATGCAGGGTGCAACCGCCCGTAGAGCCCGCTCCCGGTCGACGGGAGCCAGCTCATCAAAGATGGCGTCCAATGGCATGAATGGATTCCGGTGACGGAGCCCTGAAAGGATTCGCCCGGCAACAGCGACAGCGGCACGCAACCCCTCCTTGTCCAGCTCAGCCCCCACCATCGCGCGGAGACAGCTCAGCTCCTCGGAGATATAGGTGAAGAAGGAGACCAGGTCAGGAAGCCGCAGCTCATTGAAGTCGACCGGGTGGTCGAATGGGTTTAGCCCGACGGCCGGCATCGTCGCGCTGGCACGACGGTAGGCATCGTGCAGCCGCAACATGTGTGTGGCAACTTGGTTCACCAAGTGGCTGAGGCAATCCTGGACCTCGTCACGATCGGCCCGCTCGCGCTCCAGCCGGCTCCCCTGACGGCCTGTCGAATCTCCCGCTTTCTGCAGCAACACCGCCGACGCCTCGAGCATGTTTGTGGTGGACACCTGCCGCTTTTGAAGCTCCGTGAACTCCCGCACATAACGGAGGAGCATGGCACTCCTCTCCTCCTTGAGCTCACGGAGCTCCACGTCCTTGGCCCTGAGCTCCGCATCATTGGCATGGAGCTCCTGTGTCAGGCGCCTCACCTCGGACTCCGTGATCTGCTGCGCCGCCATGGCACCAGGTAGCAGCAATGGGGAGAGGAAGCAAAGGGGGCGAAACGGCTGAAAGGCAATGCAATCTACGGGGAGGCGGAGGGAGCCAGCCGAGGAGCGGGGAATCTTTTGGTTTTCACCACGGTAAACACCAGTCGACGACTTCTCACATCAGGGAGCAGTGGGTTTTTACAGGCAGAGTCATCGTGACTAATTGCTACCGCGCCTGCTCCCGTCAATCAAAAAATTAAAAATCCTGCCGCGCCTGCTCCCGTAAATCAAAAAATTAAAAATCCTGCCGCACCCAAACACCAGAGCAATGCCGCGGTGGACATTCAAATTTACCTGCCGGCAAGTAGAAAAAAAAGGGTGAAAAAACAAATGTGGCGGCGGCCTAGCTAATCGGTCGAACTAGCCTAACTAGCTAGCCACCGTGCTTCACTGATGTACTCGGCGGGAAAGGTGTCTTTCGTGATTTGCGACTCATTTACTTGCTTTGGCGCTACGACCGAGGAGGACCCAGAAAACACGCGGTAGGGCGTCCCACGTTAGGAAGAATATATGCGTGCACCACCCGGGAGGACCCCAAAACCGCGCGGTAGGGTGTGCCACGTCTCGGCACGGAGGAAAAATGTGAAGGAAATATGCCCTAGAGGCAATAATAAAAGTTATTATTTGTTTCCTCATATCATGATAAATGTTTATTATTCATGCTAGAATTGTATTACCAGGAAACAAAATACATGTGTGAATACATATACAAATATAATGTCACTAGTGTGCCTCTACTTGACTAGCTCATTAATCAAAGATGGTTATGTTTCCTAACCATAGAAATGTGTTTTCATTTGATTAATGGGATCACATCATTAGGAGAATGATGTGGTTGACTTGACCCATTCCGTTAGCCTAGCACTTGATTGTTTAGTATGTTGCTATTGCTTTCTTCATGACTTATACAAAGTTCCTACAACTATGAGATTATGCAACTCCCGTTTACCGGAGGAACACTTTGTGTGCTACCAAACGTCACAACGTAACTGGGTGACTATAAAGGAGTTCTACAAGTGTCTCCGAAGGTACATGTTGAGTTGGCGTATTTCAAGATTAGGATTTGTCACTCCGATTGTAGGAGAGGTATCTCTGGGCCCTCTCGGTAATGCACATCACTATAAGCCTTGCAAGCAATGTGGCCAATGAGTTGGTTACGGAATGATGCATTATGTAACGAGTAAAGAGACTTGCCGGCAATGAGATTGAACTAGGTATTGGATACCGACGATCGAATCTCGGGCAAGTAACATACCGATGACAAAGGGAACAACGTATCTTGTTATGCGGTTTGACCGATGAAGATCTTCATAGAATATGTAGGAGCCAATATGAGCATCCAGGTTCCGCTATTGGTTATTGACCGGAAACAGTTCTAGGTCATGTCTACATAGTTCTCGAACCCGTAGGGTCCGCACGCTTAACGTTACGATGACAATTTTATTATGAGTTTATAAGTTTTGATATACCGAAGGTTGTTCGGAGTCCCGGATGTGATCACGGACATGACGAGGAGTCTCGAAATGGTCGAGACATAAAGATTGATATATTGGACGACTATATTCGGACACCGGAAGTGTTCCGGGTGATTTCGGAGAAAACCGGAGTGCCGGAGGGGTTACCGGAACCCCCCGAGGAAGTATTGGGCCTTAGTGGGACTGAGGGGAGAGAGAGGGTAGCAGCCCAGGAGGTGGCGCCCCCCCATGGGGAGTCCGAATTGGACTAGGGGAGGGGGGCGCGGCCCCTCTTTCCCTCTCCCTCTCCCTCTCTTTCCTTCCCCCTTCCTCCTTCCTAGTGGGACTAGGAAAGGGGATTCCTACTCCCACTAGGAGGAGGACTCCCCCCTCCTTGGCGTGCCCCCTAGGCCCGGCCGGCCTCCCCTCTTGCTCCTTTATATACGGGGGCAGGGGTCACCCCAAGACACACAAGTTGATCATCGTGATCGTTCCTTAGCCGTGTGCAGTGCCCCCCTCCACCATATTCCACCTCGATCATATCGTTGCGGTGCTTAGGCGAAGCCCTGCGTCGGTAGAACATCATCATCGTCACCATGCCGTTGTGCTGACGAAACTCATCCCCGACACCCTGCTGGATCGGAGTCCGGGGATCATCATCGAGCTAAACATGTGCTGAACTCGGAGATGCCGTACGTTCGGTACTCGGATCGGTCGGATCGTGAAGTCGTACGACTACATCCACCGCGTTGACATAATGCTTCCGCTTACGGTCTACGAGGGTACGTGGACAACACTCTCCCCTCTCGTTTCTATGCATCACCATGATCTTGTGTGTGCGTAGGAATTTTTTTGAAATTACTACGTTCCCCAACAGTGGCATCCGAGCGAGGTTTTATGCGTAGATGTCATATGCACGAGTAGAACACAAGTGAGTTGTGGACGATACAAGTCATACTGCTTACTAGCATGTCATACTTTGGTTCAGCGGTATTGTGAGATGAAGCGGCCCGGACCGACATTACGCGTACGCTTACGCGAGACTGGTTTCACCGTTACGAGCACTCGTGCTTAAAGGTGACTGCCGGGTGTCTGTCTCCCTCACTTTAGTTGAACCGAGTGTGGCTATGCCCGGTCCTTGCGAAGGTTAAATCAACACTAACTTGACGAACTATCGTTGTGGTTTTGGTGCGTAGGTAAGAACGGTTCTTGCTCAGCCCGTAGCAGCCACGTAAATTTTGCAACAACAAAGTAGAGGACATCTAACTTGTTTTTGCAGGGCATGTTGTGATGTGATATGGTCAAGACGTGATGCTATATTTTATTGTATGAGATGATCATGTTTTGCAACCGAAGTTATCGGCAACTGGCAGGAGCCATATGGTTGTCGCTTTATTGTATGAAATGCAAACGCCCTGTAATTGCTTTACTTTATCACTAAGCGGCAGTGATAGTCGTAGAAGCAATAGATGGCATAACGACAACGATGCTACGATGGAGATCAAGGTGTCGCGCCAGTGACGATGGTGGTCACGATGGTGCTTCGGAGATAGAGATCACAAGAACAAGATGATGATGGCCATATCATATCACTTATATTGATTGCATGTGATGTTTATCCTTTATGCATCTTATCTTGCTTTGATTGACGGTAGCATTTTAAGATCATCTCTCACTAAAATTATCAAGAAGTGTTCTCCCTGAGTATGCACCGTTGCGAAAGTTCTTCGTGCTGAGACACCACGTGATGATCGGGTGTGATAAGCTCTACGTTCAAATACAACGGGTGCAAAACAGTTGCACACGAGGAATACTCAGGTTAAACTTGACGAGCCTAGCATATACAGATATGGCCTCGGAACACGAAGACCGAAAGGTCGAACGTGAATCATATAGTAGATATGATCAACATAGAGATGTTCACCATTGAAACTACTCCATCTCACGTGATGATCGGACATGGTTTAGTTGATTTGGATCACGTGATCACTTAGATGACTAGAGAGATGTCTGTCTAAGTGGGAGTTCTTAAGTAATATGATTAATTGAACTTAAATTTATCATGAACTTAGTACCTGATAGTATTTTTCTTGTCTATGTTTGTTGTAGGTAGATGGCTCGTGCTGTTGTTCCATTGAATTTTAATGCGTTCCTTGAGAAAGCTAAGTTGAAAGGTGATGGTAGCAATTACACGGACTGGGTCCGTAACCTGAGGATTATCCTCATTGCTGCACAGAAGAATTACGTCCTGGAAGCACCACTGGGTGCCAGGCCTGCTGCAGATGCAACTAACGACGTTAAGAACGTCTGGCAGAGCAAAGCTGATGACTACTCGATAGTTCAGTGTGCCATGCTTTACGGCTTGGAACCAGGTCTTCAACGACGTTTTGAACGTCATGGAGCATATGAGATGTTCCAGGAGTTGAAGTTAATATTTCAAGCAAATGCCCGGATTGAGAGATATGAAGTCTCCAATAAGTTCTATAGCTTTAAGATGGAGGAGAATAGTTGTGTCAGTGAACACATACTCAAAATGTGTGGGTATAATAATCACTTGATTCAACTGGGAGTTAATCTTCCTGATGATAGTGTCATTGACAGAATTCTTCAATCACTGCCACCAAGCTACAAGAGCTTCGTGATGAACTATAATATGCAAGGGATGGACAAGACTATTCCCGAGCTCTTTGCAATGCTAAAGGTTGCGGAGGTAGAAATCAAGAAGGAGCATCAAGTGTTGATGGTCAATAAGACCACCAGTTTCAAGAAAAAGGGCAAAGGGAAGAAGAAGGGGAACTTCAAGAAGAACAGCAAACAAGTTGCTGCTCAAGAGAAGAAACCCAAGTCAGGACCTAAGCCTGAGACTGAGTGCTTCTACTGCAAGTAGACTGGACACTGGAAGCGGAACTGCCCCAAGTATTTGGCGGATAAGAAGGATGGCAAATTCAACAAAGGTATATGTGATATACATGTTATTGATGTGCACCTTACTAATGCTTGCAGTAGTACCTGGATATGTGATACTGGTTCTGTTGCTAATATTTGCAACTCGAAACAGGGACTACGGGTTAAGCAAAGATTGGCTAAGGACGAGATGACGATGCGCGTGGGAAATGGTTCCAAAGTCGATGTGATCGCGGTCGGCACACTACCTCTACATCTACCATCGGGATTAGTTTTAGACCTAAATAATTTTTATTTGGTGCCAGCGTTGAGCTTGAATATTATATCTAGATCTTGTTTGATGCGAGACGGTTATTCATATAAATCATAGAATAATGGTTGTTCTATTTATATGAGTAATATCTTTTATGGTCATGCACCCTTGAAGAGTGGTCTATTTTTATTGAATCTCGATAGTAGTGATACACATATTCATAATGTTGAAGCCATAAGATGCAGAGTTGATAATGATAGTGCAACTTATTTGTGGCACTGCCGTTTAGGTCATATTGGTGTAAAACGCATGAAGAAACTCCATACTGATGGACTTTTGTAATGACTTGATTATGAATCACTTGGTACTTGCGAACCATGCCTCATGGGCAAGATGACTAAAACGTCGTTCTCCGGAACTATGGAGCGAGCAACTGATTTATTATAAATCATACATACTGATGTATGTGGTCCAATGAATATTGAGGCTCGCGGCGGGTATCGTTATTTTCTCACCTTCACAGATGATTTGAGCAGATATGGGTATATCTACTTGATGAAACACAAGTCTGAAACATTTGAAAAGTTCAAAGAATTTCAGAGTGAAGTGGAAAATCATCATAAAAAGAAAATAAAATTTCTATGATCTGATCGTGGAGGAGAATATTTGAGTTACGAGTTTGGTTTACATTGGAAACAATGCAGAATAGTTTCGCAACTCACGCCACCCGGAACAACACAACGAAATGGTGTGTCCGAACGTCGTAATCGTACTTACTAGATATGGTGCGATCTATGATGTCTCTTACTGATTTACCGCTATCGTTTTGGGGTTATGCTTTAGAGACGGCTGCATTCATGTTAAATAGGGCACCATCAAAATCTGTTGAGACGACACCTTATGAACTGTGGTTTGCCAAGAAACCAAAGTTGTCGTTTCTTAAAGTTTGGGTCTGCGATGCTTATGTGAAGAAACTTCAACCAGATAAGCTCGAACCCAAATCGGAGAAATGTGTCTTCATAGGATACCCAAAAGAGACTATTGGGTACACCTTCTATCATAGATCTGAGGGTGAGATTTTCGTTGCGAAATTCGGATCGTTTCTAGAGAGGGAGTTTCTCTCGAAAGAAGTGAATGGGAGGAAAGTAGAACTTGATGAGGTAACTGTACCTCCTCCCTTATTGGAAAGTAGTTCATCACAAGAACCGGTTCCTGTGACAACTACACCAATTAGTGAGGAAGCTAATGATATTGATCATGAAACTTCAGATCAAGTTTCTACTGAACCTCGTAGGTCTACCAGAGTAAGATCCGCACCAGAGTGGTACGGTAATCCTATTCTGGAAGTCATGTTACTTGACCATGACGAACCTACAAACTATGAGGAAGCGATGATGAGCCAGATTCCGCAAAATGGCTTGAAGCCACGAAATCCGAGATGGGATCCATGTATGAGAACAAAGTATGGACTTTGGTTGACTTGCCCGATGATCGGCAAGTCATTGAGAATAAATGGATATTCAAGAAGAAGACTGACGCTCATGGTAATGTAACTGTCTACAAAGCTCGACTTGTTGCGAAAGGTTTTTGACTAGTTCAAGGAGTTGACTATGATGAGACTTTCTCACCCGTAGCGATGCTTAAGTCTGTCCGAATCATGTTAGCAGTTGCGGCGTTTTATGATTATGAAATATGGCAAATGGATGTCAAAACTGCATTCCTGAATGGATTTCTAGAAGAAGAGTAGTATATGATGCAACCGGAAGGTTTTGTCGATTCAAAAGGTGCTAACAAAGTGTGCAAGCTCCAGAGATCCATTTATGGACTTGTGCAAGCATCTCGGAGTTGGAATAAACGTTTTGATAGTGTGATCAAAGCGTATGGTTTTATACAGACTTTTGGAGAAGCCTGTATTTACAAGAAAGTGAGTGGGAGCTCTGTAGCATTTCTGATATTATATGTAGATGACATATTGTTGATTGGAAATGATATAGAATTTCTGGATAGCATAAAGGGATACTTGAATAAAAAAATTTCAATGAAAGACCTCGGTGAAGCTGCTTACATATTGGGCATCAAGATCTATAGAGATAGATCAAGACGCTTAATTGGACTTTCACAAAGCACATACCTTGATAAAGTTTTGAAAAAGTTCAAAATGGATCAGGCAAAGAAAGGGTTCTTGCCTGTATTACAAGGTGTGAAGTTGAGTTAGACTCAATGCCCGACCACAGCAGAAGATAGAGAGAAAATGAAAGATGTTCCCTATGCTTCAGCCATAGGCTCTATCATGTATGCAATGCTGTGTACCAGACCTGACGTATGCTTAGCAATAAGCTTGGCAGGAAGGTACCAAAGTAATCCATGAGTGGATCACTGGACAGCGGTCAAGAACATCCTGAAATACCTGAAAAGGACTAAGGATGTGTTTCTCGTTTATGGAGGTGAAAAAGAGCTAATCATAAATGGTTGCGTCCATGCAAGCTTTGACACTGATCCGGATGATTCTAAATTGCAAACCGGATACGTGTTTTTATTAAACTATGGAGCTGTAAGTTGGTGCAGTTCTAAACAAAGCATCATGGCGGGATCTACATGCAAAGCGGAGTACATAGCTGCTTCGGAAGCAGCAAATGAAGGAGTCTGGATGAAGGAGTTGATTTCCGATCTAGGTGTCATACCTAGTGCATCGGGACCAATGAAGATCTTCTGTGACAATACTGGTGCAATTGCCGTGGCAAAGGAATCCAGATTTCATAAGAGGACCAAGCACATCAAGAGACGCTTCAATTCCATCTGGGACCAAGTCCAGGTGGGAGACATAGAGATTTGCAATATACATACGGATCTGAATGTTGTAGACCCATTGACTAAGCCTCTTCCACGAGCAAAACATGATCAACACCAAGACTCCATGGGTGTTAGAATCATTAATGTGTAATCTAGATTATTGACTCTAGTGCAAGTGGGAGACTGAAGCAAATATGCCCTAGAGGCAATAATAAAAGTTATTATTTATTTCCTCATATCATGATAAATGTTTATTATTCATGCTAGAATTGTATTACCAGGAAACATGATACATGTGTGAAAACATAGACAAACATAATGTCACTAGTGTGCCTCTACTTGACTAGCTCATTAATCAAAGATGGTTATGTTTCGTAACCATAGACATGTGTTGTCATTTGATTAACGGGATCACATCATTAGGAGAATGATGTGATTGACTTGACCCATTCCGTTAGCCTAGCACTTGATCGTTTAGTATGTTGCTATTGCTTTCTTCATGACTTATACAAAGTTCCTACAACTATGAGATTATGCAACTCCTGTTTATCGGAGGAACACTTTGTGTGCTACCAAACGTCATAACGTAACTGGGTGATTATAAAGGAGTTCTACAGGTGTCTCTGAAGGTACATGTTGAGTTGGCGTATTTCGAGATTAGGATTTGTCACTCCAATTGTTGGAGAGGTATCTCTGGGCCCTCTCGGTAATGCACATCACTATAAGCCTTGCAAGTAATGTGGCCAATGAGTTGGTTATAGAATGATGCATTACGTAACGAGTGAAGAGACTTGCTGGCAACGAGATTGAACTAGGTATTGGATACCGACGATCGAATCTCGGGCAAGTAACATACCGATGACAAAGGGAACAACGTATGTTGTTATGCGGTTTGACTGATAAAGATCTTCGTAAAATATGTAGGAGCCAATATGTGCATCCAGGTTCCGCTATTGGTTATTGACCGGAAACAGTTCTAGGTCATGTCTACATAGTTCTCGAACCCGTAGGGTCCGCACGCTTAACGTTACGATGCCAGTTTTATTATGAGTTTATAAGTTTTGATGTACCGAAGGTTGTTCGGAGTCCCGGATGTGATCACGGACATGACGAGGAGTCTCAAAATGGTCGAGACATAAAGATAGATATATTGGACGACTATATTCGGACACCAGAAGTGTTCCGGGTGATTTCGGAGAAAACCGGATTGTCAGAGGGGTTACCGGACCCCCCCCGGGGAAGTATTGGGCCTTAGTGGGCCTAAGGGGAGAGAGAAGGCAGCAGCCCAGGAGGTGGCGCCCCCCCATGGGGAGTCCGAATTGGACTAGGGGAGGGGGGCGCGGCCCCTCTTTACCTCTCCCTCTCCCTCTCTTTCCTTCCACCTTCCTCCTTCCTAGTGGGACTAGGAAAGGCGAGTCCTACTCCCACTAGGAGGAGGACTCCCCCCTCCTTGGCGCGCCCCCTAGGGCCACTCGGCCTCCCCCCTTGCTCCTTTATATACGGGGGCGGGGGCACCCCAAGACACACAAGTTTATCATCGTGATCGTTCCTTAGCCGTGTGCGGTGCCCCCTCCACCATATTCCACCTCGGTCATATTGTTGCGGTGCTTCGGCAAAGCCCTATGTCGGTAGAAGATCATCATCGTCACCACGCCGTCGTGCTGACGAAACTCATCCCCGACACCCTGCTGGATCGGAGTCCGGGGATCATCATCGAGCTGAACGTGTGCTGAACTCGGAGGTGCCGTACGTTTGGTACTCGTATCGGTCGGATCGTGAAGACGTACGACTACATCAATTGCGTTGTCATAACACTTCTGCTTACGGTCTACGAGGGTACGTGGACAACACTCTCCCCTCTCGTTGCTATGCATCACCATGATCTTGCGTGTGCGTAGGATTTTTTTTGAAATTACTATGTTCCCCAACAAAATGTGCGTGTAAAAATATAGTGTATCAGACGTAGTACCTATGGTTCGACCTCGGGACCCAGCCAGTCGGTCGAAAACACCCCACTAGCCGCACAGCATCATCATGCAAACGTGGCACAGTTAGCTCCGTCTTGACCAGCCACAACGTCTCTTGTTCTAGGCGATTCTTCTATTTTCCAAGCTTTTTTTAGTTGTAATAACACCACGGCAAGCTAGCGACGCTCTTCGTGTGTGCCCGTGCAAAGGTTAGACTACGGAGAGAAGAGAGATTGAGATCGCAGACCTGGGACCCACCCGTAAGTGAGACAACGGTCATGCACGTGTTGACGAGGCACTCCCTCTACTCTACTCAACTCAAGTACTGTATAAAATCAAGTTACGAGACAGAGCCAGCAACCGTTCGTGTTTTCAGGCTATCGACTTATGCTTTGTAGTCTAGGTTGCCAGTTTGAATCTCGTCTTTCAGATTTGTTAGTTTTAGGTCCAAATTTGATTAATGACAAGTGGGACCCCCGTGTGTTGTTCCAATATTTTAGTGTAGGATGGTTTTTTTGGAACAAACACTTTGCACGGTTAGACAAGTAACGGCACGAGTTACACGTATTTTGCAAGTTTACGAACAAAAATGACAGCGGCATAGAATATCACATCCACCCCACAGCTTAGATACTATGGTGATACGAGTTTTTACACCGTTGGAAGTGAGATCCAATGGCTTGGGAGTAGTCTTTATAATTATGCGCAATTTCCAAACTCTCCAAAGTTTTTTTTTGCAAATAAAACATTCAGGCCTCCTATGTGCCGATGCATCTTCGATCCAACGGCTCCTCGGTGCTCATATTAGGTGCTCCCCGTAGCTTAATTACCCGCAACAGTGATATGAGCATCTAGGTCGTATGATCAGTGTTCTAATGGCACATGCATAGTACTTGTACTTTCTGCGCATTTCCCAAACTCTATCAGCCGTATATTGCAAAAACATTCAAACCTCCTACTGTGGGCCGTTAGATCTCTGTGAACTCGTATCACCATAGAATCTATGGCGCGGGAGCACCTCATACTCTCCCGTGCGAGAAAACATAAGGTGCTATCGCAGCTTGGATGCTACGGTGATACGAGCTTGGAGGTCGTTTCATCTGAGATCCAATGGCATCTGAACAGTCTTTGTGCTTGTAAGCAATGGCCGAACTCTTTTGGGGCTTTTCTGCAAAAAACCATTCGAACCACCGAGGAGGTGTTGGGTCACAAATCCAACGCCTCCGAAGAGCTTGTATCACCAAAGCATCTAAGGTGTGGTAGCACATGATATTCTTACATACAGGAGAATATGATGTCCTCCTTCATCTTAGATGCTACGGTGTTATGAGCTTAGAGGTCGTTGGATATGGGATCAAAGGGCATCTAAGTAGTTTTTGTACAAATTGTGTGCAATTCTCAAACTCATCAAGATTTCCTGCAGAAAAATAAAGACACATCATGTGAGCTGCTATATCTCAGATCTACAAGCTCCAAGAAACTCGTATCGGCATATAGCATGTAAGGTATGGGGGCACATGATATTCTCCCGGGGAGGAGGGGTGGGGGGTGCACAACCAATCGGTGGTTGGGAGGGTGGGGACAAATATAATCTAAACAACCCTAAACAGAGCTCCACAATTTTATCTAAGGTCGAGGGGTTGACCCCCAACAATCATAGCTCCGCCTAAACACAACATTTGCATGTACTGTAGTACTAGACTTAATATTCATGCTTCAGTTTCATGTTCATTTTAAATATTGAACTGAGGACCATGGATGTCTTACATTTTACTCCCTTCGTTCCTAAATATTAGTCTTTTTAGAGGCTTCAAATGGACTGGCACATACGGATGTATATAGACATATTTTAGAGTCTAGATTCACTCATTTTGCTCCGTATGTAGTCACTTGTTGAACTCTCTAAAAGACTAATATTTAGGAATAGAAGCAGTATTTTTGAACTCGTGTCATACATGCATGGGTTGGAAAAATAGATGCACTATATTTATTGGATTGTTGTTGTGTTCGTGCATGTGTGTGTGTGTGTGTGTGTGTCTGTGTGTGTGTGTGTGTGGTCATATGCTTGATACATACAAAGTTTTCTCACCTCCATATTGTTCATCTTTTAAATTTGAATTTACATTGGAAAACTTACTAGGGATACCATGAAATGTGAAATCCACGTTGAGATCATTATATCACAAATTCACTCTAATTCAACAACTCGTCATAAATCAATTACCACGTTGAGATTAGTATTTGCAAGGAAAATACGGGTATTGTAATACACATAGATTCGTTCGGCAATTTAAAAGGTTCCTTTCGTATTCTCAAATGGTAGGACCCAATGGCATACCAGCCAGACCTTGGCTCGGGTTGATCCTAAAAAAACGGGCTCGTGTCCTTCGGTGGTGTTGGGGATATTACCACTAGGCGTAAACCGGCCTACTTGGGCCGGGTTAACTTCATAGTGGTATAAGCAGGTGAAGGCCCAAGGCCTATAGTCGGTTTAGAATCTGTAGCCGTAAACCGACCTGATGTATAACTTGTATTGTAAGTTAGGAATAGAGAGATACCGGCCGGGATACGAATATGAACCGGCTGGGACTCTATGGACCGACGGGCGTCACCCGTGTATATAAGGGGACGACCCGGTGGCGGTTCAAGACAGACAACTACAATTCGAGCCTAGGCGAAGCTTGTTTGCTCCCTAGCCATTGAGATCATATCAATTTCACCATAACTAGACGTAGGCTGTTACCTTCATCGAAGGGGCCGAACTAGTATAAAACCCTCGTGTCTTTGTGTCCGCCTTAACCCCTTCAAGTAAACTCGTAGCGATGGCTCCACGACTAAGTCCTTTCGCTAGGACACCTGCCGTGACAAATCCACGACAATTGGCGCCCACCGTGGGGCTATCGCACGATGGTTTGACGATCTTGGAGGGCAAGCTCAAGGGACTCGAAGGCTATGTTGTGGGCCGGATGACCAAGAGTCGTCGGGGCAGGATCTACATCGATGATGCAGGATGGGGTCCCGAGGCCGATTCGATCGAGTATGGGTACCGGGTCCCCTTTGGCAGCGTACACGTCTTCATCGGCAAGATCGGTGAGCCTGGGCCTGAGCCGGACATCTACACCGACCCCGTCGAGACGGCTCAGCGTGCGAGATCTACCCAGGTTAAACCGGCCATGAAGCGTGCCTTCGTTGGAGTCATCTACGAAGGAGAGCGTGAGGACGAATCAGAGCACGGTAGCGAGACCGTCGTCTATTCTGGCGACGAGTCCTCGACCGGAGAGACCGAGTCGCTATACCGGATGCAAGACGATCAGGTTAGGGGTTGTTCCGATGGCGACAGTATTCTGGACCCCCCAGGCCAGATCAACCGGGTTGGAATATTCATGGCTGGCACCCAGGCGGCGAATTATTCTTCGACTGCCGCAGCAATGCTCTCCGGATCCGCAGCGGCAGCGGCAGCAGGGGCAGGAGGCCTTGTGCGCCCGCCGGTTCAAGTTCTATCTGATCTGTTTGACGCACTAGCCGCGCTTATGGCAGATGATGATCCAGCGGATCAAGAGGCTCATAATGCAGAAATCGCGAAGGTGAGAGAGCAGATCGTGCAAGCCAAAGCGGATCTGGCAGCAGAAAAAGACCGGATGGCTGCAGAGCGGGCCGATTTGGATGCACAGGCCTATGAACTCATGCTTGACCAGAATGCATCACAGGAGGTTTTGAAGCGGAAGCACAGATCACGCCTGCCGTTAGGGTTTGACCCCCGAAATCTCTTTCACACTCCAGGAGCTGGACCCAGTAATCCACCGCGGTACCAGGAGACAAACCAGATTGAGGCGCCAGGGCCAGGAGCGACGGTCCAACCTCGCCTGATGGAACCCCCTCACCAAAATATTGTGGTTCCTCCGCCGGTCCAGACGCCCCCGGGTCATTATTCGAATCCTATGGACAACCTTGTTGCGGCCGCAGCACGGTTAGAGGCCATCCCAGTCGAAGGGGATTCTCCGCAAGCAATAGAGACGCGCCAGGTTAAGGAGCTTCTCCGGACCGTGCTGATTCAGCAGGAGGCATACTCATACAGCCATGATCGGATTCATTCTACGCCCCGTCCGAGCCGGAGCTATAGCAGGCGCATAGATGAACCGGCCATATCAAGCAATGCGCAAGGCCGTGAAGCGGCCCGTGGTGATGACCCGACAGGTGGTGTTGTCGATGCTCGGGATGCGGTGAACCGGGCCCGGGCGCAAAGGGAGGCCGAGTTAGCAGGACAGGATAATGCGGGCCAACTTACACCGGTTCGTTCTGCCACCATTGCCGGACCAGGAATCACATCCGCTCTGGGAGTGCCTTTCTTGATCCCTGCTTTACGTAATCTGCGCCTGCCCAAAGATTTCAAGGGTCCACGCAAGGTGCCGAATTATACCGCTGATTTACCCCCTGAAGCATGGATAGAGAGTTATGAGATGGCCATGGAAATGCTAGACGTGGATGAGGCCGCATGTGCAAAATATTTCACCATGATGCTTGAGGGCACGGCTCGTACTTCGTTAAAGAGCCTACTGCCCAATTCTATCAGTTCATGGGCCCAGCTGCGGGCCCGGTTTATACGGAATTTCAAGGATACATGTAAGCAGCCCAAGTCCATAGTAGACCTGGCGGCTTGTGTCCAGGAAGAAGGAGAATCAACGACCCATTGGGTACGCCGCGTTTCGGAAATTTTGCACTCGTCTGACAGGATTAATGCTGACTCTGCGGTCTTAACTCTGGAAGGCAACTGCCGGTTTGAGCCTCTAAAATTGAAATTGGGACGCATGAAGCGGTTCTGTAATGACATGGGAACCCTCATGGCTGCTTTAGTGAAGTATGCCGATTCGGACAGTACCAAGGATCCCGAACTTAATGATGATGAAGCAGGGAAGGGAAAGAAGAATAGCAACTCCAAACAGCAGCAGAACAAACTAGCGGGTCATGGAAACGGAGGCAAGCGCAAGGCGGACGGCAGCGTGGACTTTGTGGCCAACACTAACGCACAGGACAGGGGGCAGCGGCGCAAAGGTAAAGCGGCAAATTGTAACGGGGCTCCCAATCCTAATGCAAGCCATTTGAACTATTTGTTGAATCAGCCGTGCCCAAAGCACGGGACGAAGGAGGCACCGGCTAACCATCTTTGGAAAGATTGCTATATCATGCAGGAATTCAAGAACTCTAATGTTTTCCGGTATGATCACGGATCAGGTGGCGGTTCAGGATCCGGTTTCAGCGGGCCGGATCACGATGGGGTTTCCGGTTCAGGTCGTAATCAGGGCGGTCACAACCACCAGAATAATCAGAGCAGTCAGCAGCAGCAGCAGCAGTCAGGCTATCAGAACCAGCCAAAGCAGTTGAGCAATGGGCAATACCATGTCTTCACAACGGGCTTGGATAAGCGCGGCCGAAAACTCCACAAGCGAGCGGTGAATTCTGTTGAACCGGCCTTACCGTGTTACTTACGCTAGTCAGAGCATCCCATCGTGTGGAGCAGAGAAGATCACCCGCCCCGGGTTGATAATCCGAGCCAGTTAGCATTAGTGGTGGACCCTTAGGTGGGGGGTTATAAATTCACCAAGGTACTCATGGATGGAGGAAGCAGTATTAACATACTATATTATGAGACATTTAGGCGCATGGGACTAATAGACAAGGATCTCAGACCGTCGAATACGGTATTCCATGGTGTTGTGCCAGGCAAATCTGCATATCCTGTTCGTAAAATAGCTCTAGATGTGGCTTTTGGAGACGAGCACGACTCCCGGTCGGAAAAATTGAGATTCGAAGTGGTGAAGATCCAAAGCCCGTATCACGCCTTGTTTGGGCGACCGGCTTATGCCAAGTTCATGGCGTGGCCTTGTTATATCTACTTACAGCTCAAGATGCCGGGTTACAAGGGGACGATAACGGTTCACGGGAACCATAGGATCGCTTTGGAATGTGAAGAGGGTGATGCGGCTTACGCAGAGTTGGTCTGTGCCACGGAAGAGTTGAAGTATTATAAGGACAATGTCGATCCGGCGGATATGACCCCTTTAAAGAAGCCAACTACAGAGCATGATTCAGATCTGAAGTTCAAATCGGCAGCTGAGACCAAGCTTGTTGACTTCGTGCCCGGCGATTCATCCAAGCAGTTCACTATCAGTGCCAACCTGGATCCCAAATAGGAAATCACGCTCATCGAGTTCATCCGTGAGAATCGGGACATTTTTGCATGGAAATCGTCTGACGTGCCAGGTGTACCGAGGGAACTCGCTGAGCACACTCTTAATGTGGATCCTAAGTATAAACCGGTGAAACAGTTCCTCCGCCGGTTTAACGAAGAAAGACGCAAAGCCATTGGAGAGGAAGTGGCCAGGCTTTTAGCAGCTGGTTTTATTATTGAGGTTTTCCATCCAGAGTGGCTTGCTAATCCGGTGCTGGTTCTTAAGAAAAACGACACTTGGCGTATGTGTGTGGATTACACAGATCTTAACAAAGCCTGTCTGGCAGACCCTTTTCCCTCCCCCGTATTGATCAGATCATTGATGCCACGGCGGTTTGTGAGCGTTTGAGTTTTTTGGATGCATACTCTGGATATCATCAGATCAAGATGGCGGTTAAGGACCAGGAGAAAACAACATTCATCACTCCCTTTGGAGCCTTCTGCTATGTATCTATGCCCTTCGGGCTCAAGAGTGCCCAAGCCACCTATCAACGGTGTGTACAGAATTGCCTGCATGAGCAGATCGGCCGCAATGTGCATGCATATGTGGATGATATTGTAGTAAAATCAAGGCAGAAGGAGACACTGGTGGATGATTTGAAGGAGACCTTTGACAACCTGCGAGCTTACAGGATGATGCTTAATCCGGCCAAGTGTGTTTTTGGTGTTCCAGCAGGCAAGTTACTGGGTTTCTTGGTGTCTAACAGAGGAATTGAGGCTAATCCGGAGAAGATTACGGCTATTACATCTCTAGCTAAACCGGAGTGTATCAACGATGTTCAGTGTTTGGCGGGCCGGATCGCTGCGCTGAGCCGGTTTATCAGCCGCCTCGGGGAGAAGGCTATCCCTTTGTACCAAATGCTAAGGAATATAGACAATTTCGTCTGGAGTCCAGCTGCTGATGAGGCATTTGAGGACCTGAAGCGGCAGTTAGCCAATCCGCCTGTTCTTGCAGCTCCGGTCGACAAGGAGCCACTATTATTTTATGTAGCGGCTAATGCTCGGGCAGTTAGCGTGGCTATCGTGGTGGAGCGCAAAGAGGCAGGCAAGGAATATCCGGTTCAGCGGCCGGTTTATTATATCAGTGAGGTGCTGATTGAATCCAAGCAAAGGTATCCGCATTGGCAGAAGCTGGTCTATGGTGTTTTTATGGCCAGTCGGAAGTTGAAGCAGTATTTTCAAGGGCACCCCATCACAGTGGTCAGTTCAGCTCCCTTGGGTGATATTATACAGAATCGGGAGGCGACTGGCCGGATTACCAAGTGGGCTATAGAGCTGGGGCCGCACGGACTGAAGTACGTGCCTCGGACGGCAATGAAGTCTCAAGCACTTGTTGATTTCATCAATGATTGGATGGAATTACAAGCACCAGAGGAGAAGCCGGATCACACATATTGGACTATTCATTTTGACGAATCCAGGCAATTGGAAGGCTCGGGGGCTGGAGTCGTATTAACTTCCCCGCGAGGTGATAAGTTTTGTTATGTTCTCCGCTTAATGTTCCCTTGTACTAATAATGCAGCTGAGTATGAAGCCTTGCTCCATGGTCTGCGGATGGCTAAAGAGATGAATTTAAGCCGGGTTAAGTGTTTTGGTGACTCGGACCTAGTGGCTCAACAGGTGTCTGGCACTTGGGATTCTAAAGACCCGCTCATGGCTGCATATCGTCGGGAAGTGGATAATATTGCAGGTTGTTTCAAGGGTTATCAAGTGGATCATGTGGACCGTCGGAAGAATGAAGCGGCGGATGCTTTAAGCCGGTTGGGCTCTCAGCGTAAACCGGTCCCGCCTAACGTCTTTTTGGACGTGTTGCACAATCCGTCAGTCAAGCTCCCAGGTGAAGCGGATTTGGCTATTCCTGATCCGGAGTCTCAATTGGTGGCAGCCCTGCGTGTTATTCCGGATTGGACAGTTCCTTATCTTGCGTACATGACAAGGGGGGAGTTGCCAGAGGATGAGATTCTGGCCAGGCAGATAGTCCGGCGATCCAAGTCTATGACGATTGTCAATGGTGAATTACATCATTGCAGTGTATCAGGGGCGTTTCAACATTGTGTTTCTCCTGAGGAAGGCTGTGAAATCTTAAGAGAAATCCATGAAGGGGATTGTGGGCACCACGCCGGTTCAAAGTCTCTGGTTGCAAAGGCGTTTCGTCATGGGTTCTACTGGTTGACAGCACATGCTGACGCGGAGGACTTGGTTAAACGGTGTGATGGATGTCAGAAATTTTCAAGGCGTGCTCATGTGCCGGCTCAAGAATTGAGGATGATCCCAATAACATGGCTGTTTGCAACTTAGGGGCTAGACATGGTTGGACCTTTTAAAAGATCCAAGGATAAGAAAACTCACCTTTTGGTGGCAGTTGATAAATTTACCAAGTGGGTTGAAGCGGAGCCTGTCAGCAAGTGTGATGCAGCAACAGTGGTACAGTTCATCAAGAAGGTGATTTTCCGGTTTGGTTTTCCACACAGTATCATTACTGATAATGGTACCAATTTATCCAAGGGCGCTATGAAGGAGTTCTGTGAACGTGAGCACATCCGACTTGACGTGTCGTCAGTGGCACACCCCCAGTCCAATGGACAGGCAGAACGAGCTAATCAGGAAATCTTGCGAGCCATCAAACCCCGGCTTTTGGTCCCATTGCAAAGAACACCAGGATGTTGGGTTGAAGAGCTCCCATCTGTATTATGGAGTATCAATACTACGCCAAACCGGTCCACAAGATACACGCCATTTTTCATGGTCTATGGAGCAGAGGCAGTTCTCCCTAGTGACATCCGGCACGATTCGCCTCGTGTGGTAGCTTATGTTGAAGCAGACAATGAGACAGCACGACAAGATGCTTTGGACCTATTGGACGAGGAGTGTGATATAGCGGCTGCCCGTTCGGCGATTTACCAGCAAGATCTTCGTCGCTATCACAGTCGCCGGGTTAGAACCGGAACTTTTCAAGAAGGGGATTTGGTGCTTCGACTCATCCAAGATCAAACGGATATGCACAAGTTATCCCCACCTTGGGAGGGACCTTTCAAAGTCAGCAAGAATCTGCACAATGGGTCGTATTATCTGATTGATATTCGAGAGCATCAAGACTCACGTACATCAGAGGAGGAGACCAGCAGACCGTGGAATATAGCTCATCTTTGGCCTTACTATACTTGAGCCATCGGCTCTATCTATGTACATATCATGACAATGTATATATTATCTTTGATATATCAAACCGGAGCCTCAGCTGAAGCGGGGTCTCTGTCTTTCTCATCATGCGAGGTTACACGGAGTGGTTCTGTTTAAAGCGGCCTCCGGTTTACCCCTTGACATTTGTTTTTATATATCACTAGGGGCCTTGGTCGTGTCTGAACCAACGAACACCCTTTGATAGGCAACAGCCACCAGATCATTTGGGGACTTGGTCAAGTCTGAACCAGTCACGCCTCTTGGTCGGCCTAAGGCCACAAAATCACTTGGGGGCATGGTCGGGCCCGAGCCATTGCCACGCCTCTTGATCTGGCATATATGCCACGAGTCATTTGGGGACCTGGCTGACTTGAATCATTGTCACTCCTATTGGGGGCCTTGATCCTGTCCGACCATGGTAATGCCATCTGAACAGCTCAGTATAGCATATTTTTGCAAATGGTTTTTATCATTACTTTTGCTTCCATGTTGTTTTCATGGTTTGTTTGTTTTTTGCTTTTGTTAGATTTCTTTATGTCAACAAGCATATTTTTTCCGGTTCAGCCGATGATTTTTGATCCCCCTTCTAATCCGGAGGAGTCTGCCCGGTTTACCTTTTCCCTGTTAACATCATGGAGTAACCAGGGGGCTCGTATTAAGTCAGTACGGTTTGTACGGGGGCTACTTTCTCCCTTTTTGACGGTAATGGTTTATAAAACCACCGCTTCAGGCTTGGATAAGCCAGCTTTATACCCAAACATGGCAGGTATTTATGTCTCATATATTTGTTATATTACTGATACACATATCAAGATCATAATCCGGCTGACGGTATAACCGCTACCGAAGTTCAAATTTTTCTGATTGCAGGAAATATGAATTAAAGTTTTTCAAGCAAAAGCTTCAGTACTTATGCATGAAGGCATATTCCAGGCAAAAGTTTTAACTATCCTATTACAAGGCAGCATGGTGCCCAAACAAAATCATTGTTTTTGTGGAAGGATGTTGCAAATAGCTCTTCAAACCGGCTTCCGGTTCAAGCCTGCTCCTCATCCTCCGCTGCTTCAGCTTCCTCGTCTCTACCCATTGGCTGGAAATCAACAGTGGTCCAGTCGATTCCCATTAAAGCTTGGAAAACAGCTTCTTCATGGATCAGGGAAGACGGTTCAATATCAGGGGCGTAAGTGTGCTTACGGATTGGAGGAATCAGATTCTTCGCTTCAACAGTTGGGGCAGGCACTCGCTTGTTTTGATTATTATATTGCGCTTGATAATGCGTCAAATCTGCCTCTTCAGCTAACTGGCAAGCCAGAGGGCGCACTGCACGGTTTATGGCCCTTAAATCTTCTTCATTGAACTCAGAGCCATCTTCTTTCAGACTGGGATAGCCTTGAGCTGCTTCCACAGGATCAAAGTCGGGCACCCATGCCTTTGCCCGGATTAAGGCATTGATGGCTCCGGTTCGGGCAGCGGATTTTTTCAGCTCCTTAATCCGGGCTGGAAGCATTGACAACTTGCTAAGAGTGTCCTGGATTAAAGAGGGCGCCGGGTTGTTGTGAGAAGCTATGGTGATGATCCGTTGGGCTCCAGTATACAATTGTTCTACCAAGGTGTAGGCAGCTTTCAATTTCTTCCGCACATCATTTCCTAAGTGCCCAATACGTGTGCCTACAACAAGATTGGAATGATCTCAAAACGGACTTACGATACAGCAGATTCAAATTTATCACAGAAGTTACAAGGAACTTACCAAAGATTGCAGCAGTCATGGAGTGTATTTGCCGCTATACGACCGTCAGTTCATCCACCACTGGTTTAAGGGCCGCTTCAGCATTTTCTGCTCTTTTGGTTAAACCGGCCTTCTCAGTGGCCCAGTCAGCCCGCTCTTTCTTGAAACTTTCTTTCAGCCGTTCAGCAGTGCTCAAAGCGCTGGTTAATTCTTGCTTGGTTTTATCTGTTTCAGCTTGCTGGGTCTTCAGGGCCTCCTGCAAATCGGCAATCCAGTCCTCCTTGATTTTAATCTCAGCCCGCATACAGATGGCATTTTAAAGCTTTGCACAGGCGAGCCAAGAAATTGAAGTATCAACCACATAACAAAGTTATATGCCTGATACTTGGGGGCTAATGTACCTTCAATTTTTTTTGTATATTGCTCGATTACAAAGTCCCAAGCTCAATACAAGTATTCAACTTGGCACTTGGGGGCTAATGGCTATTTGATCAAGTTATGTTCTAAGGACATCTTTTTATTTTTTAGCCCCGGTTTGCTTATGCTAAACCGGCCCTCGAGGGTTATGCCGACGGATTTCAAAAAATATATATTCTGGATCAAGTCCCGGTTTAACCAAGGTCATAAACCGGCCCTTGGGGGCTACCGGGATGAATGCAATGGCAGAAAGGACAGAAGGAATTTACCTCAAATTTATCCCTCATCATTTTGACCAGGCCAGCTTCACAGTCACGGCTAGTGTAAAGCCGGTTTAAATAGCCAGAGTGAAGACCTTGAGCATTCAGAGCGGCATATGTTTCTAATTCAACATCCCATTTTCCTTTGTTCAAAGGGGAAGAATCCTCTTTGATGGTATGCCTGGTAAGGGTGGCAGGATTCCCAGGTTCAGAGCGGCCTACATCGGTAATCACAACATCATCATCTTTTGACTCGCCGGTTTGGGTTGGTGCGGCCGTTTTGTCAGCAGGAGTGTGGGATTTCTCAATCTGGACAGAGCTGGCAGGCGGATCAGCAGACGCTGGAGTATTAATAAGACCTTCTTCAGGGATAATGTCGTCTTGCAGAGGAGGATCATTGGGGATATCTTCAGAAGTAAACATTTCACGATCCGGCGCTTGGTCATGTTCTGGGGCCACATTTTCTTCCGCCGCTTTATCCAGGCGGGCCTTCTTGCTTGGTTTCGGTTTAGCCCTGAAAGAAAAATAAAAAGTCAAGGAAAAGCGTAAGTTATTGCGCAGTATACTGGAAGCATATGTTCGGTTTAACTAACCTAGCAACTGTTTTCAAGGGTGGTAGCTGGGTGGCCGACGATTCACCAGACGATGAATGAGAAGTGACCTGGTAATCGGAGTTGGATGGATTAAGAGGTTGACGGAAGAAACCCGCTTTAGGATTTAAATTAATAAAAAGGTCGGAGACCTCGGAGCGGCGTTTTCGAACCGGACTGTTCGGTAAACCGGCAGAGGTAACTACCTGGCCGCTGTGCCGGGTTGTGCGGCGAGCTTCGTGTTGTTGTTTCTTCATAAGAAATTGGGAATCCAGATAAGAAAGAGGATGAGAAAATTTAACTTTCCGGTTTGCCCGGCGAAATTTTGGCAAAGGCAAGATTTCTGAATCAGAAGAGAGAATGGTTACCTCAACGAAACCCGCATTGCTGGCTTCAGCGTCATCCTGACAAACATCATCATCAATAAGGCGTGTAAAAAGTAAGCCAAGTGAATCAAGCTCTACCTCAAGATCCGGATTACCCACATCATCATCAATGGCTGGGTCAGAAGAAGCGGTGGTTTTTGTCTTATGAGCTGGTTTCTTGATAACCTTGGTCTTGGGCCGGGTTGGCCGTCCTGCCTTTTCCGTTTTTTCTTGAGGAAGTTTCTTGCTCCAAAACGGATTATCGCCCTGAATCAGCAGTAATTAAATGTCAAACATATAAAATAGTAAACCGGTTCAACAATAGAGCAATTAAAATATTACCGCTGGCGGTTTGTTGGTGGTGCAGTAAGGAAGCAGACCGGTTTGATCACAGAGGTGCTCCGGTTCATTCAGCATCTTTTTCACAGATTCTGTGACTTCGTCCTCAAGGAGTTGGATTTTAGTGTGTCGGAGTGGGTCATCGACACTATCAGTATACTCACACATCAAATTTGGGCGCCGGCTTAGAGGCAAAATGCTCCATGATATCCAGCAGCGTGCAAGGTCTATTCTTGTTAAACCATTGGCCATGAAGGCCCGGAGCTTGGACAGTTGAGGAGCATATTTAATTCTCTCCTTGGCGCTTAGCCTTTGTGGAAAAGGGTGAGTGTTGCTGAGCCGTTCCGGACGGAAGCCAGGCAAGGGATTTTCATTGTCAGGAGATGTATCCTTGCAATAAAACCAAGTTACGTTCCATTCCTTGGGGTGAGTATGGAGTTTGACGTGAGGATAGGTGATTTCTTTCCTTTTCTGAATGGCCATACCGCCCAGTTCGGTATTAGGGCCGTCAGTGAATTCAGTACGGCGGTTCAGATGAAAGAGATCTCTAAATAACTCGACGGAACGCTCCACTTGAAGGTATGCCTCAGAAAGTACTTGAAAATGACATAGATTGGTGATGGAGTTGGGGCCAATATCCTGTGGACGGAATTGAAAGTTGGCTAACACATCCCGATAAAATTTGGAGCCGGGCGGTTTGAAGCCCCGGGCCATATGATCTGTGAAGACCACGACCTCTCCTTCCTGGGGCGTAGGAGGACATTCATCTCCAGGAACCCTCCAATGAATCGTATCTTTGTTATCTAAAGCGCCGATCAGGACTGGATCGTTCAGCTGTGATTCTGTGACACGGGAGGGAACCCAGTTGCACTCGTACACTTGTTTGGCCATGACGAGATCTACAAGAAATAAATGATCCGGTTCAAGAACATGCCGGATAAAACAGTGTTGATCTAATTACAGTAAACCGGAGGCAGTACCCATAAACCGGTCGTCTACAACACAGCATCAGATGGATTCTGGCGGTTCAACCAGGGGACTAATGACATATATACCGGTCTAGCAATTTTTTCTCTATGGTGAAGTTAAACCGCCTGGCCTAAGCATCGGAAGCAATCGAAACTATGGATAACTAGTTATGCAGAAACAAGTTTCACAAAATTATGTTACAGCCGCGGATCTACAGCAAGCTCATAAAAATAGGAAATATTTCGAAGACTAAGACGGAAACAGAAGTGAACCATTGAGCGGATATATGCGGGAGATCTATGAGCTTGGATGAGAAATGGCAAGCGGATGCTAAAGGGATCGCTACTAAGCACAGCAAGAGTTCACAGATGCATTCAAGATCAGAGAGCAGTTATGAACGCGCAATGAACATAGCAAGAACATGGAACCCTAAGAACAGATCTAGGTTAAGAAGGAGAGAGAACTTACCGGGAACGGAGAGGATGCGGAAAGACGCCGCAATACTCTGGTACGTACAGGTTGATGCAGCAGCCTGAGACGAGGCAGAGGTCGACGGTGGTGGAGGAGCTCCAAAGCCGGCGACGTGAGGAAGAAGAAGAAGAAGGGACGAAGGGGAAGAGAAAGGAAATGACCCTTCAGTCTTATTTATAAGGCAACTGAGCTAGGTCAAACGCGCGAATCCAGGAGCTGTCATTAAGAGGGCGTTATGAATTTCATCATGACGTCATGCCGGTTTATAGTAGCAAAACTGATGACGTCATGCCGGTTTACGGCAACCAAAAATGATGACGACATGGAGATTTGCCAATTAACAGAAGACATCCAAGACGCAAGATGGTGTGAAGGATTGACATGAACCAGTTCAAATCAATCTGGGGCCTAATGTTGGGGATATTACCACTGGGCGTAAACCGGCCTACTTGGGCCGGGTTAACTTCATAGTGGTATAAGCAGGTAAGGCCCAAGGCCTATAGTCGGTTTAGAATTTGTAGCCGTAAACTGACCTGATGTATAACTTGTATTGTAAGTTAGGAATAGAGAGATACCGACCGGGATACGAATATGAACCGGCTGGGACTCTATGGACCGACGGGCGTCACCCGTGTATACAAGGGGACGACCCGGCGGCGGTTCAAGACAGACAACTACAATTCGAGCCTAGGCGAATCTTGTTTGCCCCCTAGCCATCGAGATCATATCAATTTCACCACAACTAGACATAGGCTGTTACCTTCATCGAAGGGGCCGAACTAGTATAAAACCCTCGTGTCTTTGTGTCCGCCTTAACCCCTTCAAGTAAACTCGTAGCGATGGCTCCACGACTAAGTCCTTTCGCTAGGACACCTGCCGTGACAAATCCACGATAGGTGGCGTGCGTGGTATGCACATTAGGCAGCCCCAAACAGTCGAGCCTCAGCGTTTCAAGTCGAAATATCTGGCGGCCAGAATTCCAGCCCTAGGAAATTCCCCTCATGTCCCTGGTCCATAATGACTACCGATGAACAACGGAGGGATGCTTTAGTAACTAGACAACGTTACCTACCATGCCGAGCACGGTTCAATTCCCTCGGTCGCCGCTCGTCAAGGTCACCCGTCAACTGCATTGCCTAGTACTACTACTACTACACCATGATGAGTAAAGAATTGAGCCCGTTTGTTCGTGCCTAGTACTTGAGTTAATATATCAGGCAATGCACTGGTATGGAGGGATTATCCTTTTACTCCCTCCTTTCCGGTTTATAAGGCTTATCTCAAAATTTTAGTTTTCCCATTTTATAAGTCGCAATTTGGTTGTTCCCCATCACATGTTCAGATTTCAAGGTGCAATAAATCATTACATGCAAGTATTAAGAGAAAATTGACCAATGCATGTACTTTATGCATGTATGCATTGTAATTGATGCATTCGTAAACACAATTTTTGAGGAAAACAAGCGCATTAATTGAGTGGTTTTGCAAACTACAACAATTGTTCCACCACTCACCATCTACCTTGGTTAGTGAGATTTTTGAATTGAGACCTATAAACCGGAAAGGAGGTTTAACTAAGCAAAATGTTTGACCAAATCCTTTCTTAAGAAATACAACAGGACAGATGTACAGCGTGAAAATTTATTGCATGATGCAGGTTATGATATTGTTTCGAATCCTGGATCTTAAATTTCAGAAAATCCAAAAGTGAGCATAAATTCTTGAAACTGAGCATGGTCACGTGATATGGCACAAATATTACTTCATAAGTTTTTTCTTCAATTCGAGACAAGCTGCTTATGACAAGTTGCACAAATGAAGAGCCAAGATATTTTGGAACAAAGACCTGTCACGTTAAGGCGAACGCTTTCACTATTGAAACCGTGGGCGTTTACGTGCCGCCACGAGTCCCCGCTTCTCATCGGCAGGTGCCATCCCAGCAAGCATGTGAGTCGACGGGAGGCGTGCAAGCAGACCACTGCGCCAGCTGTCAGGGAGGCGTGTGAGCAGAGCGCTGTGCAGACTCACCGGGAGACGAACCCTTTGACCAGGCTCCGCCGCCCACCGTCGTCCCAACTGCTCCCACTTTTAATGTCGCCGGCGCCGCAGTTTAAAATCAACCCTGCACTACCCGGTATCGCTACAATCCTCTCTCTTCCTCTCCGATTCTCCTGTTGTCTACCTCCAACTAGCCTGACCTAAACGTATGCCATGCCGCATCACTATGGTCTTCCCTAAGTGTTCCAGTTTCATGAGAAAGACACCCAGACGGAGTCTCAAGAACATAAGGCGCATTGGGACGAGCTTGAACTGGCCTTGTGGGAAGACGTCGCGCCTGTCCCCGCTCCCGTTCTGGCTCCCGTCGCCCCGACTGCGCCAGGGCCCATCCCCGTGGCATTGATGGGCTGGGAGCCGCACATTGTCGCCGTGCTTGATGCCACAGGGTTCCACGACGTCCCCGCCGACTTTCACGCACCCGTGCACCTGCCAGCGCTTGCGCCTGCGCGAGCACTGACGCGCACGCCCGTGCCGGTTAACTCGCTCCAAAGTCCAGAACATTTTGGCCTTCCTTGAAGCTAGGCCAACGTCCAGGAGTACGCCAACAACGGCGCAAGACGTCACCGTCGTCGTTGGTCAGTGGCCCGACGACACACGGAGCACGACAGAGGAGCCGCTTCCAACCGTGAGACGCCCCTGCCGCTGCCGCGTAATCTAAATTTGCCATGAAAAACGTTCAGATTGCCATGCTTAAAATCCGAACATTTATCATTTCCGTTTATTTTATATCGATCGTCGTATAATTTAAAGTCGTAGTCAGACTGAACGAAATGTATGGTTTGATCGATTGAATGTTCTGCTAGAGCCGTATCAAATTAAATATAAAACGTCATCAAGCCACATGTATTCCTTGTCATCCAACAACCTAGACTGCTTGAATGTCGAGCGCTCAACATGTTTAGCGTGCAGTTAATTTCATGTCAAAAATAGTGCTAATCACATGACAACACGCAAATAATATCCTAGTAGTTAATATCCGCATGCACTTAATATACTTCCAAATTAACGTGCATTGCACGTACACACTGACTAGTGCTACTAGTACGTGAAACTGGTGCCGTGACTTGTGAACGCGTCCAGATATGGTCAACGGCGACATCGCCCGCGAGTTCTTCCTGTTTGCCCGTGCGTCTAAACGCAGAAGGGGAGGAGAGAGAGAGAGCACACATGGAACCCACCAGTAAGTGAAGGCGAATAGTACTAAAAATATTATTACATGTTATCCATTAATTAGGCTGTGGTAATATAAAAACATTATGTGAACAAAGGGGGGTACAACAAACATTGCTATTCTACGTATGTTGCCTATTGACGTGCGGCTTGAAGGCCCGGTCGCATGTTCGATCCTCGTCCTTTATTTTTTTAATTTGTATATGGGTCCAAATTTGTTTCATGACATGTGGGCCCCTCGGTGTGTAGTTTGTAGCACTTTAATTTTTGGGTCGAAATTTGTTCCATTCCAAGTGCACTATCGGTGTGTAGTTTTGTAGCTTATTTATAATAATTAAAGAGAACAACATAGTTTTATCAATAATACCATGGTGCGACGTTGAAGGCGAGAAAGGACGTGCGAGAGAGCGATGACTGAGCCAGAGGGAAATCAACTAGGGGAGTTGCGTGGGTTGCAACGGAGTTTGGAGTAGTTGTGGGCCGAATGCTACAAAAATATAATCTAAACCGACCGGAATAAATGCCTACACAAATCAATCCAAGGTTGAAGTGCCCCTCGCAATGTAAATAGCTCCGGCTTTGCGAGGGATGGAGAGGTAGTAGCTTCAACGCGTGGAAGATACGGCATGAGAAAGCGAGGTCAATCGAGAGACATATAGATAGAGAGACAAAGTGAGTGTGGTCTGACATCCATTGAACAAATATATATGCTCCAGAGAGATATTGTCCGATTGAGCTTTTGGTAAGAGTGAGGGCTGTAAGATAGAGCTTCAGAGATGATCCAGTCACAGACGTGTAGATATATTTTGTGCGTGGGAGGAAGCAAGGTCAACCGATCACATAGGGTAGCTGTGCGATCGAAAGAGTGAGACGGGTTGGAGAGAGTGACCTAGATAGACGATGTGCATGAGAGAGTATACAATGTGAATAGGTCGAATTGGGCTCAAACATGGTGATATATCGTTTTTATCCGAGAAAGAGCGAGGTAAATTCGAGACACACACACACACACACACACATATATATATATATATATATATATATATATAGAGAGAGAGAGAGAGAGAGATTGAGTGAGCGTGGCCCACCATGAGGTTGAAAGAGTGGCGGCGGCTTGGATGGACTGACCTAGATAGACAATCCACGTGAGAGAGTATAGAGTGTGTCGATTGAGGCCCGAACAGGGAGATATATCATTTGTATGTGAAAGAAAATGAGGTTAAATGAGACTCAGATAAAGAGAGCGAGATTGAGCAAGTGTGGCCCGCCGTGCGGAAGAAAGAGTGAGACAGTATCGAGGGAGTGACCTAGATATACAACGTGCGTTCGTGCGCACGAGAGGTTGGGGGGCTAGATAGGCAATGCATGTATTTAGCGCGAGAGGGTGAGAGGGAGAGGGGGGAGAGAGAGAGAGCTCGGCATGGGGTGCAATGGCGGGTGTGTGAGGTAAATACATTTGGTAACAGGAGTGGAAAATGGGGTTGTGTAGTTGAGAGACTTAGAGATCGAAACATGGAGAGAAAGAATGAACGTGCGTTGGAAACCTATAGCTTGCTAAGGTGGTTAGGAGAGGAAGATTGACCGATACAGGAAGTATGTAGCATTTGTGCGCGGGGGGGGGCCTAAAAACAACATTGAATGTACATAGTACGAGACTTAATATCGATGTTTCAATTTGGTGTACATTGTAAGATTTGAACCGAGGATGAGGCATACGGGTAATTATAATTCGTGCCATACTAAGTTTCGAAAAGTTGACATTGGCTCAATTTGTTGTGCTATTTTGTAGGTCATATGTTTGAATCCATCCAAAAGTTTTCTCACTACCATGGTGTTCATCATATACATATGAATTTGTATTAAAAAAGTAGCGTGGATACAGTGAAATGCGAAATCCACATTAGAATTGGAGATCACTACGTGACACACACTCTAATTCAAATAACTAACTACGTGACACACACTCTAATTCAAATAACTAATTATGTGACACACTCTAATCCACGTTAGCGTGGGTACCGTTTCGATTTTTTTCAAATAACTCCTCATTAATTAATTTATAGTACTCCCTCTATTCACTTTTATAAGACCTTGAAGAAATTTCAGACAATGTGCAAAACAGTTCATTTTAAGTTGTCTGAAACGACTTACAAAAGTGAACGGATGGAGTATCTCGTTTCGAATGACTAATTATTGCAAGGAAAACACGGGCATGGTAATACATACAGATTTGTTTGCAAATGAAAAAAGATTCGTTTGCATTCTCAAATGTAGGCGCATCAGGCAGACCAGGGTCGTGTCGGGGTGGATGTTGCTTCGATGCCTTAAAGGCAACTGCCCTTGGGTGACTGACATGTGGGCCAGCCACCTGTTGGGCCCACATGTCATGGACACAAAGGCAGGTGCCTTAAGGCACCGAAGCATAGTCCTGTCGGGGTGGCCGCGTGTGTCGGACGGACGCGTAGCACCTAGCCACCCACCCCCCTCCCCCCAAAAAAAGGACGACGACAATATAAGTTCACGGTTCCACGTTTCGGATTGAAATATCTAGCGGCCCCAATTACAGCCCTCCAAAATCTCTCTTCTCCACCATCCCCTTCCGCGCCCAGATTGCTCAAATCCCTAATTCGCCGCCATCCCTCGGATCGCCCCTCGTCTCATCTCTTTCCCCACCGTTCCCCACCTCTGTGCCGGATGACGACGACGAAGACGACGGTCGCGCTTCACCACCGCACCGGAGTTACCTCATCTACGCCCTCGTCGACCGCACCGGGTGGTCCACCGACAACATCGGCCGCCGCAACCGACATGCCTCACAGACACCGAGTTCCACCGCATCAGGTGCGCTTCACCGACGCCGTCTCCCAGCTCACCGGGGCTACTTCACCGAGCACATCATCGCACCTCCGCCCCCGAGGCTGTTGGGGCTTCACCAACGGTCTCGTCCACCGCATCATAGCGCTCCGCTGCAACTCAAGATCTGCATCCGTGCGCTGCCAGCCAACGCCAGCGCATCACCCTCAACTGCTCTGAAGTGACCCGCACTCTAGCTAGGCGAGCATGCCCAAACGCCGACCCGAACGATGTTTGGATATCCTTTCACTGCTCTCTTAGCTTACACGCCTATGCAACTCTGACTTTAACTCTTATTTCTTCTAGAGATATCATCTGAAATAAGCAAATCCATTTTTTAGCGAAGCATGACGGTGCTACGGGATCTGGTACAGATCCTGCACACCCGTATAACCTTGTAAGTATCTGTCCTCCGGTACATCATCAAGGTTGATTCCTCTTATTTGATCAACCATTCGCGGTGTCAAAAATGCAGAGGGGGATGCAAGGAGCACAAGGCCTGCACATCCAAGCAAGTGGTAACATGGACTTGTACATGGAACATCCCAAGCGCAAGCAGAGCAGCAGTGAGCCTGTACAACAAGCTAGCGTAAGTCCCTGCATTTCATTTAATTCGTACTGGCATTCGTGTATGATTTGTGTGCAGTGGCTGATCAACGAATTCAAGTTACGAGGGGCGAACATTTAACTTAAAAAATACGAAGGCACTTGCACTCCGGAAATCAACATAACTTGAGTAATGTGAAGCTACATGCACTTTGAAAACCTTCTAATGATCCAAAGTAGTTCAGATTATAAACACTAAATGATGCAAGCACCAAAAAACACAAAATTCAACATGGTGTACAAGGACTACAAACATGGTCTATACCTGCTTGAATTATTCGTTCTCTGGCTGAAAATATCTAAGTGTAATTGCACATATAACCAGTGCGCAAACTGCATATCAATATATCTATCCTGCACAAGTATGCCAATAGTTTCAAACAACAGATTAGAAAAGTATTTATTCTATGTTGTCATGATACGGGGACTTTCTGGTAGATGGCCTCGACGTTTCCTCAAGCTATGAAAATGCACTATAAGGCTTGTCATCAATGCCTGCAAATCTCTGTCTCTCTCAACATAGTAGATCATCATTAGACACTCAATCCCTCAATGAGCTTGCAAAATGCTTGCATTAGATCCCTCATTATACACTATATGTTCATCACTAGGAGCATGTAAAATGTTTGCATCAAATCCTTCATTAGCAGTCTGTTCATTAGACACTTCAGGCTCAAGAACAACATGAGCTTGCACCAGAAACTTGATTAGATACATCAGATTCAGTCAGTTCAGTATTGATTGGGGGAGTTATAGAATAAGTAGAAATTGGTTTCATTTTCTCATAGATTCCCTACATACAAGAAGTTTTACAACACCGCCAGGTTTAACTATTGGCCAGAAATTGAAGAGTTGAATTAGATATAATCAGGGATGTATGTTAGTTGATATTATTGATCCATATACTCTATAAGTGTTTATATGTCTGTTAGTTCTATACATTCTTGGTTGATTGACCCGGTATTTGAATCTTGATACATCGCTTGTGTACATATCTAAATGGGAGTACACATTATGTTGCGTGTGACATTTGAGTTGTACATGAGGTGTTCCAAAAATTCGAATTCATCTTAAAATGGATACTAGTTTCTGAATTTGAGTATCGGCATTTGTAAACCATATTCATATATGACAGTGGAATACATCTTTGTCGTCCTTTTGAAGATATATAAAAACACATAGAATGATCTATAAAGATTCATATAGGAATACAAAATGGATTTGAATTTAGTTGCCCGGGTAAACGTGGATGCTTATTGCCCCAAAATTCGAAAGAAGCAGCAAAATGTCCACTCCCACATCGGCTGCCCGAAGCCAAGTGTTTGGGAGATGGAAATCACTATCTACCCATTACACGGACAATCCATTGGCCTGATTTCCACTGCTCTAAATAGGGGTAGGTTAGTAACTTCAATTAGACGTGACACGACCGCCTCTGAGCCCATTCCGACACAGTGGGCGTCAAACATGGGCGGAAAAACACATTTGATTCAAGCTCGTCCGAAAGACCTCTGTTTCTCCCTCCATTCCCCATTCATACACGGTGGGCGGCAAAACAAACTCGACTCGGCCGAAATCGATGTAGGCAAATATTTTCAATAGGGGCAGGTTTGTAACTTCACTCAGACGTGACACAACCGCCCTACCTGTCAGCCCCGTTGATACACTGTGGGCGCCAACCATGGGCGCCAACCACCCTCTCCTCGCCCGAAATCGCTCTGGGCAAATATTGGCGAGATGCAAGATTACCGTCCTATCCCCAACCGATGAGACGTCCAAATTTTAAACGGGGGCTAAGTTCGTAACTTTCCCATATTTCAGACAGGCGCGTCCCAAAAACATGGTTCCCCGTACCTCTCCCTCCATTTTCCCATTCATACACCGTCCGCACTAGAACACCCCATCCCCACACCAGCCTCCGTCCGCCACCCCATCCATCGCCGCCGTCCTCCACCATATCCATCGCCACCGTCCTCCACCATGCCGGAGAGCCTACCAAGACCGCGTCGTCCACTTCTAGAGATGGACGTTTCTCATCCATGATGATGGACCAATAGCCTTGCATCGCGTCCTCTCGCTTCATCGGCGCCGTCGTCCTCTTTGCCGGGGCCGCTCACACGACCTTCTCTTCCGCCGCAACGGGACTTATCCCCCGATGCACCCGTCTACCATCACAGATCTGCTTCAACGCCACCGACAGCCATCGCACCCCCGATGCCTACACGGCGCCGCAAGAGAGGTGGTAATTCATATCTCCTCAACTTTTTGATCTCAACCAGAAAATAGATCTTAACTTGGTTACTCTACTTTCTTTTCAGCTCTTAGAATTTAGTTCTTAGTTCAAAGCAAACAATGGATGCTAAATATCATTTCTCTGGTTTGCAGCTTCAAATCTGCCATGGCACAACCAAAATATGGTTTAATTGATCATGCTTAGGGTTTAATTGATCATGTTGGTTCCGTGGTGGTTTCTATAGGGTGCTAAAAATATGAATCACTTAGAGTTTCCCCCTTTTATGATCACTATACGATCAGAATACGTGCCTCGTGTCATAATAACACTGCTCCATGCATCAAGCTAAACAAGCTTAGATGTTCAAATACAAATCTGATATTATTAAAACAGAGTTGTTTAATTGGTCAGCTAAATGTTCCTAAATTAGTTTTGAAAATGCATGTTCACCGCTTGGGTGTGTATCTCTACAGGGTGCCCACGGTGGGCCGGCCCACCCTGGGATTTTGGGTCGTCCCAGGCCCCGATTCCCCTTTGTTCTGCTGCGCGCCTCCGATCTCTACTCGCCCCCAGCCGCCTGCCTCGCGGGCGACTTGCCGTCCCTGGACGGCATGACTCTAGGAGGAGACGCCGGACTAACAGGAGGCCAGGAGCCGCTCGCCCCACAACGTCATCGCTGCTCGGGCACGCCGCCATGCCTACCTTCCCAGTCCGTTGAGGGCTCAGGCGTGCAGCACCCACCAATCCAATCCGATTTATCCTGAGATACGTCCTCAACACTCAGCAGCCACTCCTCATCACCCATTTTCTAATTGATTCATTACTCATTAGGCAGGACTGTCATTAGGGTTTGTTTTGTGCTTAGTGCTACCTACACTTAATGGTTCAGATGTATTTCGGTAATCTTTAGTATCTCTAAAGTTCACAGGGTTTTCAAAATTCCGGCCCTCGGAACAGAAACTAGTCATTTTGGATTGTTGGTCGTAGTGACATTGACCCAGATTACTACTGCAAGCCAGGTTTGTTGACAATTTTACTTGTCTTTCATACTCATTCGATATAATATCCAATTATTCATGTCGATTAGTTGCAAACAATAAGTGCTAAACAAACTTCTTCATTCAGATTTTGGACGGTCTCTTACTGCAGTTACAATTCTGCATACTTGTCCTAATAATCTCACAAGTAAATGATTGATTCACTACATCTATGCTTGCCTTGTCATATTTGTTGTCAATATTCTTTTAGGGTGGACCACCCTGTTTCTAAATACTGGAACCATAGACCTGAGTGAATAGTATTTCTCTATGTGATCTCTTCCATCATGTGTGGGTAACGAACACTGCATTGTATAGAAAGAAAGTGTCATTTCCAGCTTTTACATAGGTTTCGATCTTTTACATGGAATACAATCTGCCTACTTGCTTTGTGTCGCACTACCAACACTCCACCCTTGAAGCTGAACATTACGCCACTCATAATTACTACACTGGTCATTTCTGATGCCCCAACTCAGCAGACCCCAACTGCAGCAAACAGTATGATTATGCCAGTTGACATAGCACCAGCTGTACGATGCAAAACCCCCATTCCAACAAAGAGTACACCAAATCCAGTTGCCAAATCCCTTTTCGAACCAGAGAGAGCCCCAATTGCAGAAAATAGGACCCCTGTTCCATTTCTTCCCAGTTTAGAAGACGAAGCTTATGTTGTTGTCAGGAACTTTGTGTGCATCTTTCCTTCATGGAAAGATTATACCACAAACATAGAACAATTTCCAGTCTTCCTCCGCAACTTACGCGTAAGTAATGTACTAATGTTATTCATGGTCATTACTGCATATGTTTCTGCTGACAGAAGACACAAGATTTCATTCTTTTAAATAGGCGAGGAGCAAACTAGATTGTGATGACGAGCAAGAATTGGTTGTGCTTTTCAAGCACTCGTTGATGAAGTATCGTTCCTACCTGAGGCAAGCGCACTTCGATGGCAAGCCTCTGAACGAAATTTTTGTAAAGTCTCTGGTGCTACATTTATCCGATGGTGACTGGAATAATCTTGTTACACATTGGTCTTGGCTGCAGCGTAAGGTACTGTCTATGATATCACATCACAATTTGAACTACATTTCTGCATTTCCCTTAATGTCTCACTTGTATGAAAACTGTTAGCAGAAGAACATTTGTTCTCAAGGGACCATAGAATCTCGCAACTATAATGCACACTGCATTGCTCTTGTGAGTACCTCTTGCCCTGTATGACCATACTTACTTTCATAGCTGTTTGATTATGTAGCATCACTGCACATGTTAGCCTCGTAATCGTCCATTTGGTGGAAATTATAAGATCCGTATGGACTCTTACACATTAGAATCAACCCAATGCTTTTGAAGAGGTTTAGCTCTGCAGTCCTCTTATAAGGACTGAACGTGGTCTATCACTGTACTTACATTAACAGCTACTCCCTCCGTCCCATAATATAAGAACGTTTTGTATAGTACACCAGTGTTCAAAACACTCTTGTATTATGGGAAGAGGGATTGGTTCATTTTGTAGCATTTTGCATCTTATCTCCCTCGCCCACCATTTACTAAAAAAGATCAGATCTATATTTAATCTTACCAACAAGTAGAATACACAGACAATGTCAGTGCAGAAGTGTAGCCCATTGCTCTTTTCAGTACATTTTTCCTGTAATGCTTGTACTTCCAGGGATTGGTAGTTGATTATGTAGCATCAATCTGCATCTTATCTTCATTATCCTCTATCCCTTCCAGTATTATCATATCTATAATTACTCTCTACAAAATGTAGAGTACAGGCAATGCTTATGAAGAAGATTCTGTGCTGAAATTCTTGAGTTATCCTTCCCTTGACATGGAGAAGGGCATTATAAAGCCGGTGTTAACTGTTAATGTAAGTCAGTCCTTCTAAACCTTTTATCCTCAACTGCTGTTTAATTTGCTCATACTCCCTGTCGTTTACTGCTGTTTAGTTTGTTGTTTCTACCAAAATGCATGTTTGTAAGAACCGTAAGTTCTAAGTTTTACTTGTAAAACCAAATTTCTTATTCACACCATGCACATTACTTAATACTCCCTATATGTATGCTTGGTTTTGTGGATCTATAATCCAGTGTGTGGTGAAGCAGCCCACGTTTGCACCTTGTCATCTCCTATTTTATCTTACTGATGTGGCTGATGATATGAACAACATGCCATGCACATTATCCAAAATAGATACAATGATTTTCTTTGCCCTTCATCTATGCTTGTTATGTTGACATGGTAATCCAGTAGTATGGTGAAGCTCCCCGCATTATGAACAATGCCAAATTATGCTATTGATATTTTGAACTTACTCTTTATTTTATAATTTGAAATTGGATAGAATTGACACAACAGTTATCATCTTTGTTTATACACGTGCAAAACCTGTCATCTCTCTGCTTTGTTTAAGGGTGATATGCCTGATGGCATGTACAAGTCTGCTGAAGGCTGTGAGACAAACCCAACATATATTGCAGCAAAGAAGGCAAAACATCTTGACGATAGTGAGACAACCCCAAAGTCTTGTCTTGATGCGGTGTTCAAGTTACTTGAGACTAATAGTCAGACAAGCTCACAGATTTCATTGTTTGAATCAGTTCGACTTCTTCAGTCCCAAGTTTTAGCAGAAAGGCATTCTGCAACACAACTTTGACTTGAAGTCCTATCTCTAAGAAATATTGCGGAGAACACCAATGAGAACCTCATTGCTAAACAGCTACAGCTGGAAGCTATGACCGACATGCTAGGCCGGTCTCACAATTTCTCAGCAGCTTGCGCAGTAGTTCCCCCGCAAGGCTAACCTTTCTTGAACTGTCTTGGAAGTGGTCTCGGTTCAGTATTATTTTGTTATGCTGCAATGGTGCCCAGTTTTTGTAATTTGTTTCTTCGTTGCGCTTTATGATCACTGGTGGCGAACTTCGATGCCCAGTGGATGTAATATACCTTAAATCCTTTATTGTGTAGTGTAGGTTTATTCTTAGTTACTATGCCGTAATTTCTTTATTGTATAGAGTAGGTTTGTTCTTAATTCCTACTAGTTACTGCCATCATTCGCTATCTGAAAAAAAATCAGATGTAGTCGACCGGGCCGAAACATTCGATAACGGGCCAGGTTTTTAGCGGGCAACAATTGGGCCGGCCTGCGTCTTTCTTGGGCCCGAATGATTTGAGCCTTCACACATTACGCCAGGCCCAAACTTACACCAGCCTATATTTTAGTTGGGCCTTTTGTCGACCCAGTGCTTAGTTTGGCCCAGGTAGCGTTGGGCCATTAACAGGCTGAATATTGTACTGGCATGTTACGGCCGAGATGAAACCACGGGCCTTTAGCAGGCCAAAGTGCATGTTGCGCCTCAATTTTTACAAGTCGTTGACGTGTCTTCAGCAGGCTGAAATGTAGACCGGGCCGTTATGGGCCCAGTTAGCTCACGGGCAGTTACCAGGCCGAAACATATCTCGGGCCTTAGTTGGTGCATTGATATCATGGGCCTTTAAGAGGCCGAAAGCTTAGTACAGGCATCAACAGGCCGAATTACGCGGCATGCCTTTAACAAGCCCAAAGTCACGTTGGGCTTAACTGTTTCCACCTTTAGCACGGGCCGTTAGTGGGCCCGATGTCCCGTCGGACCATATATGGCCCATGGGCAGCACGCGCCATTCCCAGGCCGAAAATCACACCGGGCTGAAAGTGCCCATGTCTACATTAGGCCTCTAACAGGCCGAAAGTCACTGGGCTGTAGTTGGGCCCGAATATTCGGCGAACAATTAACGGGCTAGATCTGGCTTCGGGCCGCAAATGGGCCCAAATATTGGGTGAACAATTAATGGGCCAGATTTGGCTTCGGGCCGTAAATGGGCCCAAATATTGGGCGAACAATTAACGGGCCAGATCTGGTTTCGGGTTGTAAATGGGCCTTTATTAAGCAGGCCGTTATTGGGCTGGCCCACTAGTACCTGATTAAGTTCTACGGGCCTTTGACTTGGCCGGCCTTTTTAACCTATATGGGCCTCTGTTGGGCCCAGCCACATGTCGACGTACCATAGGCATGTCTCCTCCAATGGACGGGTGACATCTGGCCCACTGACGAGCTGACAGGAGTTCCCTTTGGCCAATCAGATTTTTACACGTGGAAATTTCTCATTGGTCGGGGCTGTTAACTGGTTATCGGATCCAAAATCCGACCTGATAGCTTAATGGCGTTCCGTTACGGTGGATGCCACGTGTCGGTCACCCTTGACGAAAGCACTTCTGAGACGCGTGATTTATCGTCATGGAAGTGGACACTTCAGTGATGATAGTTTTGGTAATGTCATGGAACACTTCTACGACAGCACATGTATGACTATCTTGATTCTGTCATAAATTTGTCATGGATGTACATGCATGACAAAAAATGAGACCTACTGTGACAAACACGTATCAACACCGAAGTGTATTTTTTTTTGTAGTGTGATCCGACAACCTCGGGGTGACAATAGTTGGGACACTTCCCGGTGATGACCGTAGTTTGAGGAGTTCATGTATTCACTAGGTGTTAATGATTTGGTCTGGTACAATATTAATAGGAGCCTTAATATCCCTCAGTTTCCAATAGGACCCCCTGCCACGGGAGGGTAGGACAAAAGATGTCATGCATGTTTTTTTCCATAAGCACGTATGGCTATATTCGGAATACATGCTTACATTATATTGATGAATTGGAGCTAGTTCTGTGTCACCTAGGTTATAATTGTTGCATGATGAATGCCATCCGACATAATTATCCATCACTGCTCCATTGCCTACGAGCTCATTTCATATTGATATTTGCTTAGTTACTTTTCCGCTGCCACTGTTACGATTGTTACAAAACTGCTGCTATTACTTTTGCCACTGTTACTATTACTTCCATACTACTTTGCCACTAAATACTTTGCTGCCGATATTAAGTCTTTCATGTGTGGTTGAATTGACAACTCAGCTGCTAATACTTGAGAATATTCTTTGGCTCCCCTTGTGTCGAATCAATAAATTTGGGTTGAATACTCTACCCTCGAAACTGTTGCGATCCCCTATGCTTGTGGGTTATCAAGGCCTTTTTCTGGAGCCGTTACCAGGGAGCATAGCTCTACTCTTTGAGTCAATTGGGAATTATATTTGTTGATCACTATGAGGAATTTGAAAGATCAAAGTGAAGGAAATATGCCCTAGAGACAATAATAAAGTTATTATTTATTTCCTTATTTCATGATAAATGTTTATTATTCATGCTAGAATTGTATTAACCGGAAACATAGTACATGTGTGAATACATAGACAAACATAATGTCCCTAGTATGCCTCTACTTGACTAGCTCGTTGAATCAAAGATGGTTAAGTTTCCTAGCCATAGACATGAGTTGTCATTTGATTAACAGGATCACATCATTAGAGAATGATGTGATTGACTTGACCCATTCCGTTAGCTTAGCACTTGATCGTCTAGTATGTTGCTATTGCTTTCTTCATGACTTATACATGTTCCTATGACTATGAGATTATGAAACTCCCGTTTACCGGAGGAACACTTTGTGTGCTACCAAATGTGACAACGTAACTAGGAGATTATAAAGGTGCTCTACAGGTGTCTCCGAAGGTACTTCTTGAGTTGGCGTACTTCAAGATTAGGATTTGTCACTCCGATTGTCGGAGAGGTATCTCTGGGCCCTCTTGGTGATGTACATCACTACAAGCCTTGCAAGCAATGTGACTAATGAGTTAGTTGCGGGATGATTCATTACATAACGAGTAAAGAGACTTGTCGGTAACGAGATTGAACTAGGTATTGAGATACCGACGATCGAATCTCGGACAAGTAACATACCGATGACAAAGGGAACAAAGTATGTTGTTATGCGGTTTGACCGATAAAGATATTCGTAAAATATGTGGGAGCCAATATGAGCATCCAGGTTCCGCTATTGGTTATTGACCGGAGACGTGTCTCGGTCATGTCTACATATTTCTCGAACCCGTAGGGTCCGCACGCTTAATGTTCAGTCACGATTTATATTATGAGCTTATGTGTTTTGATGTACTGAAGGTAGTTCGGAGTCCCGGATGAGATTGGGCACATGACGATGAGTCTCGAAATGATCGAGACATAAAGATCGATATATTGGATGACTATATTCGGACATCAGAAAGGTTCCGAGTGATTCGGGTATTTTCGGAGTACCGGGGACTTTCGGGAATTCACCGGAGAAGTATTTGGCCTTATTGGTCCATACGGGAATAGAGGAGAGAGGCCAAAAGGAAGGAGGCGCCCCCCCCCTCTGGTCCGAATTGGACAAGGGGTGCAACCCCCTTTTCCTTCTCCCTCTCCCCCTCTTTCCTTCTCTCGTACTCCGGAAAGGAAAGGCGAATCCTACTAGGACTTGGGAGTCCTAGTAGGACTCCCCACACTTGGCGCGCCCCCTCTAGGGCCGGCCTCTATGGGGGCAGGGGGCACCTCTAGAAAAAACAATTGATTCTTGATCTCTTATCCGTGTGCGGTGCCCCCCTTCACCAGATTCCACCTTGGTAATATCATAGCGGTGCTTAGGCGAAGCCCTGCGTCGGTAGCATCATCAACACCGTCACCACACCGTCGTGCTGACGTAACTCTCCCGCAAAGCTCTGCTAGATCGGAGTTCGTGGAACATCATCGAGCTGAACGTGTGCTGAACTCGGAGGTGCTGTGCGTTTGGTACTTGATTGGTCGGATCGTGAAGACATACGACTACATCAACCGCGTTGTGCTAACACTTTCGCTTTTGGTCTACGAGGGTACGTGGAGAACACTCTCCCCTCTCGTTATTATGCATCACCATGATCTTGAATGTGCGTAGGATTTTTTTTGAAATTACTACGTTTCCCAAAAGTTGAATCCGAGCCAAGTTTTATGCGTAGATGTTATATGCACGAGTAGAACACAAGTGAGTTGTGGGTGATACAAGTCATATTGCTTACCAGCATGTCATACTTTGGTTTGGCGGTATTGTTGGATTAAGCGGCCCGGACAGACATTACGCGTACGCTTACGCGAGACTGGTTCTACCGACGTGCTTTGCACATAGGTGGTTGGCTGGTGTCAGTTTCTCCAACTTTAGTTGAACCGAGTGTGGCTACGCCCGGTCCTTGAGAAGGTTAAAACAACACTAACTTGACGAACTATCATTGTGGTTTTGATGCGTAGGTAAGAACGGCTCTTGCTCAGCCCGTAGCAGCCACGTAAAACTTGCAACAACAAAGTAGAGGATGTCTAACTTGTTTTTGCAGGGCATGTTGTGATGTGATATGGTCAAGAGGTGATGCTATATTTTATTATATGAGATGATCATGTTTTGTAACCGAGTTATCGGCAACTGGCAGGAGCCATATGGTTGTCGCTTTATTGTATGCAATGCAATCGCCCTGTAATTGCTTTACTTTATCACTAAGCGGTAGCGATAGTCGTAGAAGCAATAGTTGGCAAGATGACAATGATGCTACGATGGAGATCAAGGTGTCGCGCCGGTGACGATGGTGATCATGACGGTGCTTCGGAGATGGAGATCACAAGCACAAGATGATGATGGCCATATCATATCACTTATATTGATTGCATGTGATGTTTATCCTTTATGCATCTTATTTTGCTTTGATTGACGGTAGCATTATAAGATGATCTCTCACTAAATTTCAAGGTAAAAGTGTTCTCCCTGAGTATGCACTGTTGCCAAAGTTCGTCGTGCTGAGACACCACGTGATGATCGGGTGTGATAAGCTCTACGTCCATCTACAACGGGTGCAAGCCAGTTTTGCACACGCAGAATACTCGGGTTAAACTTGACGAGCCTAGCAAATGCAGATATGGCCTCGGAACACTGAGACCGAAAGGTCGAGCGTGAATCATATAGTAGATATGATCAACATAGTGATGTTCACCATTGAAAACTACTCCATTTCACGTGATGATCGGTTATGGTTTAGTTGATTTGGATCATGTGATCACTTAGATGATTAGAGAGATGTCTATCTAAGTGGGAGTTCTTAAGTAATATGATTAATTGAACTTAAATTTATCATGAACTTAGTACCTGATAGTATTTTGCAAATTATGGTGTAGATCAATTGCTCGCGTTGTTGCTTCCCTATGTTTATTTTTGATATGTTCCTAGAGAAAAACTATGTTGAAAGATATTAGTAGCAATGATGCGGATTAGATCCGTGATCTGAGGTTTATCCTCATTGCTGCATAGAAGAATTATGTCCTTGATGCACCGCTAGGTGACAAACCTATTGCAGTAGGAGATGCAGACGTTATGACCGTTTGGCTAGCTCAATATGATGACTACTTGATAGTTTAGTGCACCATGCTTAACGCCTTAGAATCGGGACTTCAAAGATGTTTTGAACGTCATGGACCATATGAGATGTTCCAGGTGTTGAAGTTAATATTACAAGAAAATACCCGAGTTGAGAGATATGAAGTCTCCAACAAGTTCTATAGCTAAAAGATGGAGGAGAATTGCTCAGCTAGTGAGCATGTGCTCAGATTGTCTGGGTACTACAATCGCTTGAATCAAGTGGGAGTTAATCTTCCAGATAAGATAGTGATTGACAGAGTTCTCTAGTCACCATCACCAAGTTGCTAGAACTTCGTGATGAACTATAGTATGCAAGGGATGACGAAAACGATTCCCAAGCTCTTCGTGATGTTGAAATCGACGAAGGTAGAAATCAAGAACAAAGCATCAAGTGTTGATGATTGACAAGACCACTAGTTTCAACAATAGGGCAAAGGGAAAGAAAGGGAACTTCAAGTAGAATGACAAGCAAGTTTTCACTCCCGCAAAGAAGCCCAAAGCTGGACCAAAGCCTGAAACTGAGTGCTTACACTGCAAAGGAAATGGTCACTGGAAGCGGAAATGCCCTGAATATTTGGTCGATTAGAAGGATGGCAAAGTGAACAAGGGTATATTTGATATACAGGTTATTGATGTGTGCCTTACTAGTGTTTATAGTATCCCATGTGTATTTGATACTTGTTCGGTTGCTAAGATTAGTAACTCAAAACAGGAGTTACAGAATAAATAGAGACTAGTTGTGGGCGAAGTGGCGATGGGTGTTGGAAGTAGTTCCAAGATTGATATGATCATCATCACACACTCCCTATACTTTCGAGATTAGTGTTAAACCTAAATAAATGTTATTTGGCGTTTGCGTTGAGCATGCATATGATTTGATCATGTTTATTGCAATACGGTTATTCATTTAAAGTCAGAGAATAATTGTTGTTTTGTTTACATGAATAAAACCTTCAATGGTCATACAACCAATTAAAATAGTTTGTCTGATCTCGATCGTAGTGATACACATATTCGTAATATTGATGCCAAAAGATGCAAAATTAATAACGATAGTGCAACTTATTTGTGGCACTTCCATTTGGTTCATGTCGGTGTAAAGCGCATGAAGAAACTCCATAAAGATGGATTTTCGAAATCACTTGGTTATGAATCATTTGATGCTTGCGAACCATGCCTTTTGGGCAAGATGACTAAAACTCTGTTCTCTGGAACAATGGAACGAGCTACTGACTTGTTGGAAATAATACATACTGATGTACTGATGTATGCAGACCAATGAGTATTAAGGCTCGTGGCGGGTATCGTTATTTTCTGACCTTCACAGATGATTTGAGCAGATATGGGTATATCTACTTGATGAAACATAAGTCTGAAACAGTTGAAAGGTTCAAAGAATTTTAGAGTGAATTGGAAAATCATCGTCACAAGAAAATAAAGTTTCTACGATCTAATCATGGAGATGAATGTTTGAGTTACGAGTTTGGCCTTCAGTTAAAATAATGTGGAATACTTCCACAAACTCATGCCACCTGGAACACCACAGCGTAACGGTGTGTCCGAACGTCATAAACGCACTTTATTTGATATGGTGCGATCAATGATGTCTCTTACCGATTTACCAATATCGTTTTGGGGTTATGCATTAGAGATAGTTGCATTCATGTTAAATAAGGCATCGTCAAAATTTGTTGAGACGACGCCTTATGAACTGTGGTTTGGCAAGAAACCAAAGTTGTCGTTTCTTAAAGTTTGGGGCTGCGATGCTTATGTGAAAAAGCTTCAACCTGATAAGCTCGAACCCAAATCGGAGAAATGTGTCTTCATAGGATACCCAAAGGAAACTATTGTGTAAACCTTCTATCACGGATCCGAAGGCAAGACATTCGTTGCTAAAAATGGACCCTTTCTAGAGGAGTTTCTCTCGAAAGAAGTGAGTGGGAGGAAAGTAGAACTTGATGAGGTAACTGTACCTGTTCCCTTATTGGAAAATAGTTCATCAGAGAAACCGGTTCCTGTGACGACTACAGCAATTAGTGAGGAAGCTAATGATATTGATCATGAAACTTCAAGTTACTACCGAACCTCGTATGTCAACCAGAGTAAGATCCTCACCAGAGTGGTACGGTAATCCTACTCTAGAGGTCATGTTACTTGACCATGGCGAACCTATGAACTATGAGGAAGCGATGGTGAGCCCAGATTTCGCAATATGGCTTGAGGACATGAAATCTGAGATGGGATCCATGTATGAGAACAATGTGTGGACTTTGGTTGACTTGCCCGATGATCGGCAAGCCATCAAGAATAAATGGATCTTCAAGAAGAAGACTGATGCTGATGGTAATGTTACTGTCTACAAAGCTCGACTTGTTGCGAAAGGTTTTCGACAAGTTCAAGGGGTAGACTACGATGAGACTTTCTCACCCATGGCAATGCTAAGTCTGTCCGAATCATGTTAGCAATTGCCGCCTTTTATGATTATGAAATTTGGCAAATGGATGTCAAAACTGCATTCCTGAATGGATTTCTGGAAGAAGAGTTGTATATGATGCAACCAGACGGTTTTGTCGATCCAAAAGGTGCTAACAACACGTGCAAGCTCCAGCGATCCATTTATGGACTGGTGCAAGCCTCTCGGAGTTGGAATAAACGCTTTGATAGTGTGATCAAAGCATATGGTTTTATACAGACTTCTGGAGAAGCCTGTATTTACAAGAAAGTGAGTGGGAGCTCTGTAGCATTTTTGGTATTATATGTGGACGACATATTGTTGATTGGAAATGATATACAATTTCTGGATAACATGAAAGGATACTTGAATAAAAGTTTTTCAATTAAAGACCTCGGTGAAGCTGCTTACACATTGAGCATCAAGATCTATAGAGATAGATCAAGACGCTTGATAAGATTTTTCAATGAGTACATACCATGATAAGTTTTTGAAATAATTCAAAATGGAACAGTCAAAGGAGTTCTTGCCTGTGTTGCATGGTGTGAAGTTGAGTAAGACTCAAAACCCGACCATGGCAGAAAATAGAAAGAGAATGAAAAGTCATTCCCTATGCCTTAGTCATAGGTTCTATAAAGTATGATATGCTGTGTACCAAACCTATTGTATACTTTGTTCTTAGTTTGGCAAGGGAGTACAATTTTGATCTAAGAGTAGGTCACTGGACAGCGGTCAAGAATATCCTTAGTGAGGACTAAGGAAATATTTCTCGATTATGGAGGTGATAAAAGAGCCCGTCGTAAAGACTTACATCGGTGCAAGATTTTACACCGATCCAGATGACTCTAAGTCTCAATCTGGATACATATTGAAAGTGGGAGCAATTATCTAGAGTAGCTCTGAGCAGAGCATTGTAGACATAGAATATTTGCAAAATACATATGGCAAAACATGATCGTACCTTAGTACTCTTTGGGTGTTAATCACATAGCGATGTGAACTAGATTATTGACTCTAGTAAATACTTTGGGTGTTGATCACATGACGATGTGACATATGGATATTAATCACATACAGATGTGAATATTGGTGTTAAATCACATGGTGATGTGAACTAGATTATTGACTCTAGTGCAAGTGGGAGACTGAAGGAAATACGCCCTAGAGGCAATAATAAAGTTATTATTTATTTACTTATTTCATGATAAATGTTTATTATTCATGCTAGAATTGTATTAACCGGAAACTTAGTACATGTGTGAATACATAGAGAAACATAATGTCACTAGTATGCCTCTACTTGACTAGCTCGTTGAATCAAAGATGGTTAAGTTTCCTAGCCATAGACATGAGTTGTCATTTGATTAACGGGATCACATCATTAGAGAATAATGTGATTGACTTGACCCATTCCGTTAGCTTAGCACTTGATCGTTTAGTATGTTGCTATTGCTTTCTTCATGACTTATACATGTTCCTATGACTATGAGATTATGCAACTCCCGTTTACCGGCGGAACACTTTGTGTGCTACCAAACATCACAACGTAACTGAGTGATTATAAAGGTGATCTAAAGGTGTCTCCGAAGTTACTAGTTGAGTTGGCGTACTTCAAGATTAGGATTTTTCACTCCGATTGTCGGAGAGGTATCTCTGGGCCCTCTCGGTAATGTACATCACTATAAGTCTTGCAAGCAATGTGACTAATGAGTTATTTGCGGGATGATGCATTACATAACGAGTAAAGAGACTTGATGGTAACGAGATTGAACTAGGTATTGAGATACCGATGATCGAATCTTGGACAAATAACATACCGATGTCAAAGGGAATAACGTATGTTGTTATGCGGTTTGACCGATAAAGATCTTCGTAGAATATGTGGGAGCCAATATGAGCATCCAGGTTCCGCTATTGGTTATTGACCGGAGACGTGTTTCGGTCATGTCTACATAGTTCTCGAACCCGTAGGGTCCGCACACTTAACGTTCGGTGACGATTTATATTATGAGTTTATGTGTTTTGATGTACCGAAGGTAGTTCGGAGTCCCGGATGAGATCGGGGACATGACGAGGAGTCTCGAAATGGTCGATACGTAAAGATCGATATATTGGACGACTATATTCGGACATCGGAAAGGTTCCGAGTGATTCGGGTATTTTCGGAGTACCGGGGAGTTACGGGAATTCACCGGGAGAAGTATTGGGCCTTATTGGGCCATACGGGAATAGAGGAGAGAGGCCAAAAGGAAGGAGGCGCCCCCCCTCTAGTCCGAATTGGACAAGGGGTGCAGCCCCCTTTTCCTTCTCCCTCTCCCCCTCTTTCCTTCTCTCCTACTCCGGAAAGGAAAGGCGAATCCTACTAGGACTTGGGAGTCCTAGTAGGACTCCCCACACTTGGCGCGCCCCCTCTAGGGCCGGCCTCTCCCTCCCTCCTATATATACGGGGGCATGGGGGCGCCTCTAGACACAACAATTGATATCTTAATCTCTTAGCGATGTGCGGTGCCCCCTCCACCAGATTCCACCTTAATAATATCGTAGCGGTGCTTAGGCGAAGCCCTGCGTCGGCGGCATCATCAACACCGTCACCACGTCGTCATGCTGACGGAACTCTCCTGCAAAGCTCTGCTAGATCAGAGTTCATGGGACGTCATCGAGCTGAACGCATGCTGAACTCGGAGGTGCCGTATGTTTGGTACTTGATCAGTCGGATCATGAAGACGTACGACTACATCAACCGCATTGTCCTAACGCTTCCGCTTTCGGTCTACGAGGGTACTGTCGGTGTCAAAACCGGAGGATCTCGGGTATGGGGTCCCGATCTGTGCGCCTTAGGCTGATGGTAACAGGAAGCAAGGGACACAATGTTTACCCAGGTTCGGGCCCTCTCGATGGAGGTAAAACCCTACTTCCTGCTTGATTAATATTGATGATATAAGTAGTACAAGAGTGGATCTACCACGAGATCGTAGAGGCTAAACCCTAGGAGCTAGCCTATGATGATTATGATTGTAATTGTGATCAGCCTCCTAAGGTCCAACCTCTCCGGTTTATATAGACACTGGAGAGGGCTAGGATTTACACGGAGTCGGTTACAAGGAAGGAAATACAATATCCGGATTCCCAAGCTTGTCTTCAACGCAAAGGAGAGTCCCATCCGGACACGGGATGGAGTCTTGAGTCTTGTATCTTCACGCTCCAACAGTCCGGACGAAGTACATAGTCCAGCTGTCCGGATACCCCCTAATCTAGGACTCCCTCAGGTACGTGGACAACACTCTCCTCCCTCGTTGCTATGCATCACCATGATCTTGCGTGTGCGTAGGATTTTTTTTGAAATTACTACGTTTCCCAACACAAAGAACCAAGATCTATCCCTCTACTACGAGGGGAGATAAGGAACTGCCATCTAGCTCTACACTTGATCCCCCTTCTGTTTTGATTAAACTTGCGACACCTACACCTGCTATTGATTCTGATATGTCGCATGTTATGATGATGCCACTTCTGCTATGCATGATTCTTATGATGATACTACTTCTCTGCTTGATAATACTGTGCCACTAGGTGAATTTCTTGATGAACAACTTGCTAGGGTTAGAGAGAATGAAATTACGATGATATTACTGAAACTGAATATTATGATTCTCCCCCTAGATATGAATTTCCTGTTGTACCTGAGGGTTATATTATGGATCAGGAAACTGCTAGAGACTTTCTTGCTCGTAATCATAGAGATGTGAAGGAAATATGCCCTAGAGGCAATAATAAAGTTATTATTTATTTCCTCATATCATGATAAATGTTTATTATTCATGCTAGAATTGTATTAACCGGAAACATGATACATGTGTGAATACATAGACAAACATATAGTCACTAGTATGCCTCTACTTGACTAGCTCATTAATCAAAGATGGTTATGTTTCCTAACCATAGACATGTGTTATCATTTGATTAATGGGATCACATCATTAGGAGAATGATGTGATTGACATGACCCATTCCGTTAGCCTAGCACTTGATCGTTTAGTATGTTGCTATTGCTTTCTTCATGACTTATATATGTTCCTGTAACTATGAGAATTATGCAACTCCCGTTTACCGGAGGAACACTTTGGTTACTACCAAACGTCACAACGTAACTGGGTGATTATAAAGGAGTACTATAGGTGTCTCCAAAGGTACATGTTGAGTTGGCGTATTTCGAGATTAGGTTTTGTCACTCCGATTGTCGGAGAGGTATCTCTGGGCCCTCTCGGTAATGCTCATCACTATAAGCCTTGCAAGCAATGTAACCAATGAGTTGGTTATAGGATGATGCATTACGTAACGAGTAAAGAGACTTGCCGGTAACGAGATTGAACTAGGTACTGGATACCGACGATCAAATCTCGGGCAAGTAACATACTGATGACAAAGGGAACAACGTATGTTGTTATGCGGTTTGACCGATAAAGATCTTCGTAGAATATGTAGGAACCAATATGAGCGTCCAGGTTCCGCTATTGGTTATTGACCGAGAATAGTTCTAGGTCATGTCTACATAGTTCTCAAACCCGTAGGGTCCGCACGCTTAACGTTACGATGACAGTTTTATTATGAGTTTATAAGTTTTCATGTACCTAAGTTTGTTCGGAGTCCCGGATGTGATCACGGACATGACGAGGAGTCTCGAAATGGTCGAGACATAAAGATTGATATATTGGAAGCCTATGTTTGGACATCGGAAGTGTTCCGGGTGAAATCGGCATTTTACCGGAGTACCGGGAGGTTATCGGAACCCCCCAGGTGGTTATTGGGCCTACATGGGCCTTGAGGGAGAAGAGGGAAGGAGGCAGGAGGGGGCCGCGCGCCCCTTCCCTTCCTAGTCCGAATAGGACAAGGGAAAGGGGGGCGCCCCCCCCCCCTTTCCTTCCCCTCTTCCTCCTCTTTCCCCCCTTCCCTACTCCAACTAGGAAAGAAGGGAGTCCTACTCCCGATGGGAGTAGGACTCCCCCCTTGGCGCGCCCTCCTTGGCCGGCCGCCTCCTCCCCCCTGGCTCCTTTATATACGGGGGCGGGGGGCACCCATAGACACACAAGTTGATCTACGGATCGTTCCTTAGCCGTGTGCGGTGCCCCCTCCACCATATTCCACATCGATCATATCGTCATGGAGTTTAGGCGAGGCCCTGCGCCGGTAGAACATCATCATCGTCACCACGCCGTCGTGCTGACGGAACTCATCTCCGGAGCTTTGCTGGATCGGAGCCCGGAGATCATCATCGAGCTGAACGTGTGCTGAACTCGGAGGTGCCGTACGTTCGGTGCTTGGATCGGTCGGGTCGTGAAGACGTACGACTACATAAACCGCGTTGTGCTAACGCTTCCACTTACAGTCTACGAGGGTACGTGGACAACACTCTCCCCTCTCGTTGCTATGCCATCACCGTGATCTTGCGTGTGCGTAGGAAATTTTTTGAAATTACTACGTTCCCCAATAGTGGCATCCGAGCCTAGGTTTTATGCGTTGATGTTATATGCACGAGTAGAACACAAGTGAGTTGTGGGCGATACAAGTCATACTGCTTACCAGCATGTCATACTTTGGTTCGGCAGTATTGTGAGATGAAGCGGCCCGGGCCGACATTACGCGTACGCTTACACGAGACTGGTTTCACCGTTACGAGCACTCGTGCTTAAAGGTGGCTGGCGGGTGTCTGTCTCTCTCACTTTAGCTGAATCGAGTGTGTCTACGCTCGGTCCTTGCGAAGGTTAAAACAACACCAACTTGACAAACTATCGTTGTGGTTTTTGATGCGTAGGTAAGAACGGTTCATGCTAAAGCCCGTATCAGCCACGTAAATTTTGCAACAACAAAGTAGAGGACGTCTAACTTGTTTTTGCATGGCATGTTGTGATGTGATATGGTCAAGACGTGATGCTATATTTTATTGTATGAGATGATCATGTTTTGTAACCGAAGTTATCGGCAACTGGCAGGAGCCATATGGTTGTCGCTTTATTGTATGAAATGCAAACACCCTATAATTGCTTTACTTTATCACTAAGCAGTAGCGATAGTTGTAGAAGAAATAGATGGCGTAAAGACAATGATGCTACGATGGAGATCAAGGTGTCGCGCCGGTGATGATGGTGATCACGACGGTGCTTCGAAGATGGAGATCACAAGCACAAGATGATGATGGCCATATCATATCACTTACATTGATTGCATGTGATGTTTATCCTTTATGCATCTTATCTTGCTTTGATTGACGGTAGCATTTTAAGATGATCTCTCACTCATAATCAAGAAGTGTTCTCCCTGAGTATGCACCATTGCGAAAGTTCTTTGTGCTGAGACACCATGTGATGATCGGGTGCGATAGGCTCTACGTTCAAATACAATGGGTGCAAAACAGTTGCACACGCGGAATAATCAGGTCATACTTGACGAGCCTAGCATATACAGATATGGCCTCGGAACACGGAGACCGAAAGGTCGAACATGAATCATATAGTAGATATGATCAACATAGTGATGTTCAGCATTGAAACTACTCCATCTCATGTGATGATCGGACATGGTTTAGTTGATTTGGATCACGCGATCACTTAGATGACTAGAGAGATGTCTTTCTAAGTGGGAGTTCTTAAGTAATATGATTAATTGAACTTAAATTTATCATGAACTTAGTACCTGATAGTATTTTGCTTGTCTATGTTTGTTTGTAGATAGATGGCTCATGCTGTTGTTCCGTTGAATTTTAATGCGTTCCTTGAGAAAGCAAACTTCAAAGATGATGGTAGAAATTACACGGACTGGGTCCTTAACCTGAGGATTATCCTCATTGCTGCACAGAAAAGTTACGTCCTGGAAGCACCGCTGGGTGCCAGGCCTGCTGCTGATGCAACTGACGATGTTAAGAACGTCTGGCAGAGAAAAGCTGATGACTACTCAATAGTTCAGTGTGCCATGCTTTATGGCTTAGTACCGGGTCTTCAACGATGTTTTGAACGTCATGGAGCATATGAGATGTTCCAGGAGTTGAAGTTAATATTTCAAGCAAATGCCCGGATTGAGAGATATGAAGTCTCCAATAAGTTCTATAGCTGCAAGATGGAGGAGAATAGTTCTGTCAGTGAACATATACTCAAAATGTCTGGGTATAATAATCACTTGATTGAACTGGGAGTTAATCTTCCTGATGATAGTGTCATTGACATAATTCTTCAATCACTGCCACCAAGCTACAAGAGCTTCGTGATGAACTATAATATGCAAGGGATGAACAAGACTATTCCCGAGCTCTTCGCAATGCTAAAAGCTGCGGAGGTAGAAATCAAGAAGGAGCATCAAGTGTTGATGGTTAACAAGACCACCAGTTTCAAGAAAAAGGGAAGAAGGAGAACTTCAAAAAGAACGGCAAGCAAGTTGCTGCTCAAGAGAAGAAACCCAAGTCTGGACCTAAGCCTGAAACTGAGTGCTTCTACTGCAAGCAGACTGGACACTGGAAGCAGAACTGCCCCAAGTATTTGGCGGATAAGAAGGATGGCAAAGTGAACAAAGGTATATGTGATATACATGTTATTGATGTGTACCTTACTAATGCTCGCAGTAGCACCTGGGTATTTGATACTGGTTCTGTTGCTAATATTTGCAACTCGAAACAGGGACTACGGATTAAGCAAAGATTGGCTAAGGACGAGGTGAAGATGTGCATGGGAAATGGTTCCAAAGTCGATGTGATCTCAGTCGGCACACTACCTCTACAACTACCATCGGGATTAGTTTTAGACCTAAATAATTGTTATTTGGTGCCAGCGTTGAGCATGAACATTATATCTGGATCTTGTTTGATGTGAGACGGTTATTCATTTAAATCAGAGAATAATGGTTGTTCTATTTATATGAGTAATATCTTTTATGGTCATGCACCCTTGAAGAGTAGTCTATTTTATTGAATCTCGATAGTAGTAATACACATGTTCATAGTGTTGAAACCAAAAGATGCAGAGTTGATAATGATAGTGCAACTTATTTGTGGCACTGCCGTTTAGGTCATATCGGTGTAAAACGCATGAAGAAACTCCATATTGATGGGCTTTTGGAATCACTTGATTATGAATCACTTGGTACTTGCGAACCGTGCCTCATGGGCAAGATGACTAAAACGCCGTTCTTCGGAACTATGGAGCGAGCAACTGATTTGTTGGAAATCATACATACTGATGTTTGTGGTCCAATGAATGTTGAGGCTCGCGGCGGATATCGTTATTTTCTCACCTTCACAGATGATTTGAGCAGATATGGGTATATCTACTTCATGAAACACAAGTCTGAAACATTTGAAAAGTTCAAAGAATTTCAGAGTGAAGTGGAAAATCATCGTAACAAGAAAATAAAGTTTCTACGATCTGATCTTGGAGGAGAATATTTGAGTTACGAGTTTGGTCTACACTTGAAACAATGCGGAATAGTTTCGCAACTCACGCCACCCGGAACACCACAACAAAATGGTGTGTCTGAACGTCGTAATCGTACTTTACTAGATATGGTGTGATCTATGATGTCTCTTACTGATTTACCGCTATCGTTTTGGGGTTATGCTTTAGAGACGGCCGCATTCACGTTAAATAGGGCACCATCAAAATCCGTTGAGACGACGCCTTATGAACTGTGGTTTGGCAAGAAACCAAAGTTGTCGTTTCTTAAAGTTTGGGGCTGCGATGCTTATGTGAAGAAACTTCAACCAGATAAGCTCGAACCCAAATCGGAGAAATGTGTCTTCATAGGATACCCAAAAGAAACTATTGGGCACACCTTCTATCATAGATCTGAGGGCAAGATTTTCGTTGCTAAAATCGGATCCTTTCTAGAAAAGGAGTTTCTCTCGAAAGAAGTGAGTGGGAGGAAAGTAGAACTTGATGAGATAACCGTATCTACTCCCTTATTGGAATGTAGTTCATCACAAGAACCGGTTCCTGTGATAACTACACCAATTAGTGAGGAAGCTAATGATATTGATCATGAAACATCAGATCAAGTTTCTACTGAACCTCGTAGGTCTACCAGAGTAAGATTCGCACCAGAGTGGTACGGTAATCCTATCCTGGAAGTCATGTTACTTGACCATGATGAGCCTACGAACTATGAGGAAGCGATGATGAGCCCAGATTCCGCAAAATGGCTAGAGGCCATGAAATCTGAGATGGGATCCATGTATGAAAACAAAGTATGGACTTTGGTTGACTTGCCCGATGATCGGCAAGCCATTGAGAATAAATGGATCTTTAAGAAGAAGACTGACGTTGATGGTAACATAACTGTCTATAAAGCTCGACTTGTTGCGAAAGGTTTTCGACAAGTTCAAGGGGTTGACTACGATGAGACTTTCTCACCCGTAGCGATGCTTAAGTCTGTCCGAATCATGTTAGCTATTGCTGCATTTCATGATTATGAAATTTGGCAAATGGATGTCAAAACTGCATTCTTGAATGGATTTTTGGAAGAAGAGTTGTATATGATGCAACCAGAAGGTTTTGTTGATCCAAAAGGTGCTAACAAAGTGTGCAAGCTCCAGAGATCCATTTATGGACTGGTGCAAGCATCTCGGAGTTGGAATAAACGTTTTCATAGTGTGATCAAAGCATATGGTTTTATACAGACTTTTGGAGAAGCCTGTATTTACAAGAAAGTGAGTGGGAGCTCTGTAGCATTTCTGATATTATATGTAGATGACATATTATTAATTGGAAATGATATAGAATTTCTAGATAGCATAAAGGGATACTTGAATAAAAGTTTTTCAATGAAAGACCTCGGTGAAGCTGCTTACATATTGGGCATCAAGATCTATAGAGATAGATCAAGACGCTTAATAGGACTTTCACAAAGCACATACCTTGATAAAATTTTGAGAAAGTTCAAAATGGATCAGGCAAAGAAAGGATTCTTGCCCGTGCTTCAAGGTGTGAAGTTGAGTCAAACTCAATGCCCGACCACAGCAAAAGATAGAGAGAAAATGAAAGATGTTCCCTATGCTTCAGCCATAGGCTCTTTCATGTATGCAATGTTGTGTACCAGACCTGACGTATGCTTAGCAATAAGCTTGGCAGGAAGGTACCAAAGTAATCTAGGAGTGGATCACTGGACAGCGGTCAAGAACATCCTGAAATACCTGAAAAGGACTAAGGATATGTTTCTCGTATATGGAGGTGACAAAGAGCTAGTCGTAAATGGTTACATCGATGCAAGCTTTGACACTGAGCCGGACGATTCTAAATCGCAAAACGGATACGTGTTTTTATTAAACGGTGGAGCTGTAAGTTGGTGCAGTTCTAAACAAAGCGTCATGAAGGGATCTACATGTGAAGCGGAGTACATAGCTGCTTCGGAAGCAGCAAATGAAGGAGTCTGGATGAAGGAGTTCATTTCCGATCTAGGTGTGATACCTAGTGCATCGGGACCAATGAAGATCTTCTGTGACAATACTGGTGCAATTGCCTTGGCAAAGGAATCTAGATTTCACAAGAGGACCAAGCACATCAAGAGACGCTTCAATTCCATACGGGACCAAGTCCAAGTGGGAGACATAGACATTTGCAAGATACATACTAATCTGAATGTTGCAGACCCGTTGACTAAGCCTCTCTCACGAGCAAAACATGATCAGCACCAAGACTCCATGGGTGTTAGAATCATTACTATGTAATCTAGATTATTGACTCTAGTGCAAGTGGGAGACTAAAGGAAATATGCCCTAGAGGCAATAATAAAGTTATTATTTATTTCCTCATATCATGATAAATGTTTATTATTCATGCTAGAATTGTATTAACCGGAAACATGATACATGTGTGAATACATAGACAAACATATAGTCACTAGTATGCCTCTACTTGACTAGCTCATTAATCAAAGATGGTTATGTTTCCTAACCATAGACATGTGTTGTCATTTGATTAATGGGATCACATCATTAGGAGAATGATGTGATTGACATGACCCATTCCGTTAGCCTAGCACTTGATCGTTTAGTATATTGCTATTGCTTTCTTCATGACTTATACATGCTCCTGTAACTATGAGAATTATGCAACTCCCGTTTACCGGAGGAACACTTTGGGTACTGTCGGGGAAGCTGATCCTCGAACACCTATGGGGACCGAGCCCTTTCGGTTCGGAAGGGGGGGCGGAGGTCGCACAAAGAGCGGATCGAGGCAGTACACGCGAGCAGTTTTACCCAGCTTCGGGCCGCACGGATGCGTAAAACCCTACTGCTGCTTGTCTGGTTGTATTGAGTTCTTGCTCAGGAGCGATGAACGCTGCCAGACCGAGCGTGAGAATGTTCTTGGTGTTTCGAGTGAGCTGAACCTGAACCGAACGAACCGAACCCCTTCTACGTTGCGCATGGGCCTCCTTTTATACTCTCAAAGGGGTCACCAATAGGTGGCAACGTAGACTAGAAGGGTAAAAATGGAAAAGAATGCGGTGGGTGCAGCTACCGCTACTGTGGATACAGTGTACCCTACCTAACTCTGACGGCAGGGGACAAGGTCATTGAATGCCCGTCTGGGTTGCCTGAACAGTGCAAAAAGTGACCGCTAGGAGCGCCACCGTTTGCCACGATGGCCTTCTCTTCATGTCCGCTTGCCACCGTGTACCCCTGGCTGCACAGGCTCCCGCCACGCGCCCCTGAGAAAGCCTCACGGCGACACGCGGGTGGGTGTGCTGGAGCGCGGGTACAGAGTGGCAGCTGGCCCCCGGCAAGTACCTTGCTGGGGGCGTCGTCTTGTCGCGTCCGAAGGCTTGTCGCTCGCCGGACCTTGCCGGGACGCGCGGTGCGTCGCGGCAAGTTTCTTGAGGTGCCGTGGTTGGCCTTCCCGGCAAGCTCCTCTTGCCGGGGCCTTGTCTCTTCCCGGCAAGCTCCTCTTGCCGGGGCCTTGTCTCTTCATCTTAAATACTTTGTTCTTGAATGGCTCCAAAGGAACCTACG